>NC_057811.1:444086598-444096314 GCF_018294505.1 Triticum aestivum | reverse complement strand
GATTCATAATTGACGCTGATTTAGTATTGTACTACATCAGCGACAATTAATATGGATCGGAAGGAGTGGACAATTTCCAGCACCACCAAACATACCCATAATATTCATGCCTGAAGTAATGTTATATCATGCCCTTCAAAGGTTGCAAAAGGCTTGCAGTTTGTATGGTTTGGTCAATAAAAACATTTCATTACAAGTTATGATATGTATGGTACTAGTCATGGATACATTTTCCAGTGTAGTGATGGGTACAATTCCAGATGTCTTTATTTGTGGAGAAGTTCATATTCTTAGAGTAACATGCCTAGAAGTTCAATCCTGACCTTGATAGGCACTTAGGATGAATGCAACTTATTATTCTGTACAATGAACTGATAGTTCCTCGGCCCGCATTAACTTCTCAGGGAACGTTTGTCGAGGGTATCAAAGAAGAAGTGGTATTATCTCCTGCACATGCTCTGTCCCTAATTGCAGCTGGAGAAGGTAACTTCTGTAATGATATAATTGTCTGCGTTTTTTGGTCCACCTGTGGATCTATTGTTGTGTTGCCAACTTGCCATGGTCGAACATTTGGCTCTCTAGTAGTAGTAATGAGGATGACATGTCCATTTATTGAGATCTTATCTCATGGATTATTCTCTGACAAAGTTAGAAGATTGAGACCACCAAAAAAAGGAAAATGTGTATTTCTCAACCTTGAACTCTAGCAGAAGTTCACCTTTTAAGCATAAACTCTAAAACCGTTGTAAACTTGCACTATTGACACTGTTCACTTTTCACCCTCGGGTGGTTTCATGAACGTTTTGGGTGACGTGAATGGCACATGTCTGCCACATCACTGCAATGAGTAAACAAACGACAGTCACAAATAAACTCCACCGTTAGGATAAAATAACTTCCACAAAAAAGAATGCTAAAAGTGGAAGAACAATGGCCAGAAACAGATAAATAAACAGAACTTGTGGCAGCAATGTCAGTGATGTGGCTGAAAAGTTCACACACCTTTTCAGTTTTCTTAAGAAAGGACTAGACAAGTAGCTCGAAGTTCTGAAACTGATCATAATCTCTTAATAATTGTAAGTACTTACTAGAGAAATACCATTTGAGCTGTTGATACTGCTGACGATGACGTATACTTTGGTTACTCCCTACTCGCTGCTGGTTTAAATCATACTGCACCCGTGGGTCGTGCAGTATGACTAGTCAAGTACTGCACACCCTTTGGATAAACCTTTGGCTGTCTTACATGATGGATGATGCAGAGCCTCTCAACTGCACACCCTTTGGATAAGAGTCAGAGGACAATGTAGCGGCTCGCCATTGACTGTATTCTGGATCACTGGCCTTTCCAGCAGCTGACTAACAGAGTTGTAGAAAGACAATTTCGGCATTACAGAAAAGTTAAAAAGCTGGTTTTAGTTCACCAAATGCTTGTCTTTTGTAGTGATATACGTACAAGATATATATTATGTTGAGATTGCATTCCCCTGAGTACACTCGTTTGTGGTAGTATCTCTATTTCTCACTTTATAAAATGTATCCACTTTGACTTTCCAGTGGTGCAGATGTGTTTGTTATATGTGCCCTTAGCCAGCATATTCGGTTTATTTGCTAATCAGTGTGTTCATTTTAATGCAGAGCATAGACATGTTGGATCCACTAACTTCAATCTACTAAGTAGTAGAAGTCATACAATTTTTACACTGGTAATGAGGCGTGATTTTTTTTATATGTTTGTAGTATGCAAGGCTACCATTTACCGATCTGCAACATGTACTTTTATATTAGTGAAAGAGCTTCACTTGATGTCTGGAAATGCTCCTTAGGTTTTTCCTTGTTATATGACAGACAATAGAGAGCAGCTCTTATGGCGACTCTAATGAAGGGGAAGCAGTCACCTTCTCACAGCTGGTGGGTTTGGATCCTGCTGTTTTTCGTATTTCTAAAATTTACCGACTTCTTTGTTTTTTTTCTTTGCATTTAGCATGTCTTGATCCATGCTGCCAGAGTATATATTGATTCTTCAATTGTCTCTCCTTTTTTGTAGAACCTCATCGACCTGGCAGGTTCAGAGAGCTCAAGGGCAGAAACAACTGGAGTACGCCGGAAGGAAGGATCTTACATCAATAAAAGCTTGCTAACTCTTGGAACTGTAAGGCTCATTAACGCTACTAAGTACCTGGTTATACGTCATAAGATTCTGATATCTTTGCATTGCCTTGCCTTGTGCTTTATTCATTCTACTACCAAACATGTTACAATGTTATCTGCTATTCTGCTGTGCTCTTGACTTCATGCTCATGTGGAACATGCAGTTAAATGAGTTTATTATCTGCATCATAACGTGCTAAATCCTGATACATGAAATTCATAATCTGGAAGATCGGAATTCTTCAGATGTATGCATGGCATTGTTTATCACTTGACTACAAATCTATATTTTTCTTCGCTGGCGTTTTCTGTGTGTCGCTTGTCTGTCTTCGATTTAGGCGAACCCATGTTTACTCAGTGATTGACGTCCAAACACTTCACTGTTTTGACTTTCATCAAGGATTTAACTTGCTATTAGCTTTTATCTTTTAACTGTGAACAATCTGGTCAAGGAACATGCTTTAGTTTTGCGCTTTTGTTTGTTATCTCAATTTGTAAGTTTTGGTGTCCGAGTTGTCATGAACTGGGAATTTTTCTTCTTGAACAACAGAACAATCACCCTGTTTCTTTTTCAGGTGATATCAAAACTGACTGATGGAAAAGCTACACATATTCCGTTTCGAGATTCAAAATTAACACGGCTACTTCAGTCATCCTTGAGTGGACAAGGGCGCGTTTCAGTGAGTTGTTTCTTGTCCACTTGGCACACTGGTTATAATTAATGTGATTATGATTTTAATTCGAGATGTAATGTTATTTGGATTTGTGACATACTAACCACATCATTTCGTTGCAGCTAATTTGCACAGTGACCCCGGCATCAAGCAACTCCGAAGAGACCCACAACACACTAAAATTTGCCCACCGTGCAAAGCGCATTGAGGTCCAAGCATCACAAAACAAGGTAAGTCATGATTAGTTGCTTACCTGTAATTCTAAAGCCAGTGTTTTTTTTTCAAGTTATAATTCTGAGGTACTTCTGCATTCTGAAATGTTCTTCTGCATCTGTCTTTATGATCTACAGATAATTGATGAAAAATCTTTGATAAAGAAATACCAGAATGAGATTCGCAGATTAAAGGAAGAGCTAGAACAGCTGAAAATGGGTATAATTACTGGAACTCCGTTAAAAGATGCCGAAGACGATAATATGATCCTTTGGAAGCAGAAGGTGAAAAACTGTTTTATTGTTGCTGAATTTGTCCTTGACTCTATATATGATATCTTATCTTGAGCCGTTCTTGTGTCTTGAAGCATTGTGTAGAATCAGCGTAATTTTGAACTATATAACGCTCTCTTTTGTTGGTGTATCCTCCTAACTATGGTCTGTTCATCATATGAAAAGCTAGAAGATGGTAACGTCAAGTTGCAATCAAGACTTGAACAAGAAGAGGAAGCTAAATCTGCTTTGCTTGCAAGGATACAGCGGCTCACAAAACTTATCCTTGTTTCCACAAAGGCAACTCCGACTTCTAGATTTTCTCCACATCCTGGGCCAAGAAGGAGACACTCTTTTGGGGAAGAGGAGGTCAGGTTATAGATATATATGATGGCAGGCATTTTTTATATATATTAGTTTTCTTTGGTTGCTGGTATGTTATACTTTGGAGAATCAATGGACAGATCCAGTTTCTAGAAACATGGAGTTGGTAGTACTTAATTACAATTATCTTGGTAACTTCATATATCTAAAATTCTCTTGCTAAAACTGCAGCTGGCTTACCTCCCGTACAGAAGGCGAGATATCATGTTGGATAATGAAAGCAATGAATTACTCACTCCTGGCGAAGGATTTGGTGTGACACCTGAAGACTCTTCGAAGGAGGAGAAAAAGAACAGGAAAGGACTTCTTAACTGGTTCAAAATTCGGGTATGCAAATATGGCATTTCAGTGTATGGTTCCTGCATATATTCAATTGTTCTTTTGTGTAAATGCAAGTGGTATCAAAATAAAGAGAACCATCTTTTTTTTAACAAGAAAATAATCCATTCACACGGTACATTTTTTTTCTTCTTATTCTCTTTTCCAGAAACGCGATGGTGGAGCTTCTACTCTAACAAGTTCAGAATGCGATAAGTCCAGTTTGACTAAATCAACTGCTCCTTCAACACCTATTGGGGAGAGTCTGAATTTTCCTGCAGAACCAAGAATATCAACTTCGTTGGTTAATGAGAGTGAATCAGCTGATATGCTGAGCATGGGCCATGGGGATTTTCCTTCTGATGGTCTTACTGGAGAAGAAGCATCTCTGGTAGGAAGCATTATCTTTTAGTAAGACCAAGTTTTATCAGGTGGAAAATATCCAGTTGCACACTGCATGAAATTTGATATGTGCAATGCACAAAAGTATAGTCTCACTTTGAAAGTGTCACATGCAGACATGCGATGAGTACTCAATTAGCATTCAAATTGGGGCAAATTATTTCGTGAAATTCCTTAATACTTACTAAAATCATTTTTATGTAGTATATCATATTTCAGAAAATAATAATCAAGTTCTGTGCATGGATAATAGTTTATATTGCGAGAGCAAAATATTACAGGAAAACATTGTACTACATAGCAGCTACTATCTATGAAGAAGACTAATATAGTTTCTAAATTGAACGGTTATTTGTTAAACACTTAAACTAAGATACAGCTACCTATTTTGGACCACATGGGATTAGTCATTAGTGTTCTCTTATTTATTTTCAGTTCATTGTGGTGCGTCTAACGACGTTCTTTCATGTGTGGTGTGATCACAGGCGAGCACAAAAACAATCGACCATGTTGACTTACTAAGAGAGCAATTAAAGATTCTATCAGGGGAGGTTGCACTTCATACAAGTGTTCTAAAGCGCCTCACCGAGGAAGCTGGAAGAAACCTGAATAGTGAGAAAATTCAGGTAATCTCTTGTCTGATCCTAAGATTTAGTGTATTGTTAGTTGTTACATGCTTTCCATCTCGTGAAGCTCAATCTTTTGGCATTTGAAGATGAAAATGAAGAAGATCAGCGACGAAATTAAGGCAAAGCAGCAGCAGATATCATCTTTGGAAAAACAGATGCCTCATTCCTTGTCAAATAGTCAAGTGAAGGTTGACAAGTTAGATCTTTCACCGGTAACATTCTATCATCATCTTGGTCTTATACTAATACCTTTCTGAACATTCCGTGTACCAATATGATGGTTTTATTTGTTTTGCAGTCTTACGGGGAACTACTTGAGCAACTTAATGAGAAATCTTTCGAACTTGAGGTACTTAAATCGTGTATGGTACTCCGCCCTTTTGTTGTTGTCCCATATACTAGTATTAATTCACACCTGTTGCTGCTCTTTTCTTTTTTGCTCTTCATAGTTTGTCATTTTCAGTTGCTTGAGTAGGCTAATATTGTGGGTAAGTAAGGTGGAGGCATGAAAGAAACGAAGAACATTTGTTGTACCCTTTGGAATATATTATCCCCAATTGTTATAGTATACTAATATTGTGGAGTTGTAGTAAGTTCGATTCCTGAAACAAAAATTAAGAACATGTCAGAACACAAGTTGATGAATATTTTGGTAAAATATGAACTCCATTCGGGTTTGTTAGGTTTGTTAGGCCCAATATATATTCAGTTTTGTGTGGATTAAAATTGCACCTCTAGATACAGTTCTGTGCAGATCAAGTTTTTTTCTAGTTTTGTGAACAGCTTCTTCTATGATATGAGTGTGTCAGACCAAGTCTTGGCCGCTAAGCCTGATTTGTTGTTTCTTATTACAGGTGAAGGTAGCAGATAACAGAGTAATACAAGAGCAGCTACAGGAAAAGGTTAGATGTACTAGAATTTGCTTCCTTTTCTTGTAAGTGCAACAGTATAACTATGACGATCAATTCATACCACTTATTTGAATTTATTGTGTTACAGACAACTGAGTGCATGGAATTACAAGAGGCAGTTGCTTGCCTTAAAGAACATCTTTCCCAAGCTCTTCAAGCTAAGGATTCACTGTCAAATAGCATTATGATGCAGAATAGTTCAGGAGTAAACCATGAAGAACAACACAGTGATCAAGAAAAACCAGTTTCCAGGGATATCTCTGCTGAACAACTGCAAAAGGAACAGCAGGTTTGCTTTGCTGTGCCCTTGCTTGCACTTTATTCATAATTACGCCCAGGAGATATGAACCAGTTCATCAATTAGAAACGGAAACTTCTCCTTTTGACCATCAGGTCCTACTTCTACCATATTTTGGAACTTCATTGTGCTCAGCAAACGCGATTTTTATTTTTATTTTGCCTTTAAATTAATTACATAGGTAACACAGCTGCTATCTCTTAAGACTCATCTATATCATCCGGAGACAACACTAAAGACAATTAGTTGTTGTCTCTTATATCTCTTGAGTCTCGTACCTGAGCCATATCTCTAAAGACCAACTAACTACTATAACTGTTATCTCTTTTATTTCTTGAGTCTTATGGCTGAGTTATCCCATCGCCCAACATTTTTTTAATAAGCTTCGTCAACAGATTGCCACACTTTCTCTTCACATGTGCCAAAAACTGGCAAGATAACTGACATCACACCATTGTACATTTCCTTAGGTTTCTTGTCGTATTAATGGGTTGCTAACACTAAACTCTCCAAGGATTTTATCACATGTGTGCACACTTCATTCCCAATAAGTGAAACCTGTTGTAATGAATTTACTATAAATAATGGTCTGATTCTGAGCTACACAGGCAGATATCAAAAACAAACATTCTTATCAGTGTGAAAATCTGTCTTGACCTCGTGCCCACGGTGAGGTCTGCATTAAACTGATTTGTTCAATGAGGTGTTCATTAAACTGATTTGTGCAACTAGGCAATTGCTCTTTCAAGTTTTGTGATGTACTCCCCGCAATATGCTACTCCCTCCGATCCATATTACTCGTCACACAAACGGATGTATCTAGCAGTGAAATAAGTTTAGATACGTCCGTTTGAGCAACAAGTAATATGGATCGGAGGGGGTAGTATTTTTAATTATCTTCCCTAAGTGTATATTTTAGAAATGCCATCAACATTTATTAAGTCTGCTTATTTGTTCTACTGTTTCCTTTTTTCCCCCTATCTTCAGTCACTTGAGCTTGGTGAGCTAAAGCAGAGGGTACATGAACTCACCGAAGTCAAGGCTCAACTCGAGGCTCGCAATCAGAAGCTATTAGAGGAAAGTACATATGCAAAAGGCTTGGCTTCGGCTGCAGGAGTGGAATTGAAAGCGTTGTCAGAAGAAGTGACCAAACTCATGAACCAAAATGAGAAGCTTGCTTCCGAGTTAACATCGCAGAGAAGTCCAACCCCTCGCAGAGTAAGCAATGGACCAAGAGGTACTGCTAGGCGAGAGAGCATGAGTAGACGAAATGAACCAGCAAGCAGAAGAGATGGCAATGCGAGAGAAGAGAGGGAGAGAGCGTTAGAAATCATCCTTGCAGAGAATGAACAAAAAGAAGCAGAACTCCAAAGGAAAGTCGAGGAATCAAAGCAAAAGGAGGCCTTCTTGGAGAGTGAGCTTGCAAACATGTGGGTTCTAGTGGCAAAATTGAAGAAGTCTCGTGGGGATGATGACCATGAGGATTTGGAGGCCAAATATAATGGCTCCTGAGCCCTAATCGAACACGTGTTTGGCTTGGGTGTGGGCTTTTCTGTATGTATGCAAGATTGGTGGTTTGGATCGGTTTTCTTTGTGAATTAGTGTCGTCCCCTGTATATTCTTGGGCTAATCAAAGTTTGTGAGTAGTGCCTAGTGGAGAGTGGTGTGCTAACAACTGCTGAGAGCTTCCTACCATTGCTGTAATGAGATTTTGCAATTCCTAGAACATGGTCGTGGTAATGAAGAGAAACGTCTCTGGTGCCTGTACCAGATTTGAGATGTCTAACGTAGTAACTTGTTTTTCATCTGCTTGTCCTGCAATTGGATTGGAAGAATATCACTGGAATGTGTATATTATAGAAAAATGCCATGTTGGTTTTGTTGAAGGATAGTTGTATGATCAAAGCATAACCTCCTGTTTTCGGAAATGCCATGTTGGTTTTGTTGTGCTATGTCAGTTCTGAAAAATTCTGGACACCTAAAGGCAATCTGTTGTCCCCATTTTGTTTGATTGTGTAGCTGGAGGGTCATATTCCTGAGACTGTCGTCGTGTCTTTGAAACTCAGTTTTTCGACGTCCACCATTATTGATGACATATATATACCATATCGTTGCATGTTTGTTACTACGTGTCTGAGGAGAGACGTGTAAAGTTGCTCAATTTTTTTTATTTCCCGAACACTGGGAGATTAAGACATGGAGATAAAGTTTGACATTTTGTTATATGCTCCCAGGGATAGTGAGTTATGCGTTCCGTCAGTCTGTCACCACATGGTTCGTGCTTAGATCTTCATACAGACTGCATGCTGCACAAATAGAACACAGGGATGCAATGTCTTGGTTGGTTAGCAATAAAACCGTGAAGGAGCTTAATATATGCATGATGCATATCTCTATGGCTATATAAGCCAGAGCTTCCCGGCGGTTGATTCAGATAGTGCAAGCGAGATGGTTACTATTTGGCTCTAAAAGTACTTCAATTTTTTTATCATTGTTTTTCCAAAAAGGGAAAGTGTTCATTGGGATACTGGAGAAGAACAAAAGCATGCTACGGTTCTGTTCATACATCATTTCAGGACAAATAGATAGAGATCTTCTGTCAAAGCAATGTCGTCGTGGCAGTTCCAAGAGGAAGTTCCAAGGGGAAGAAGGCGGCATAGGAGAAGAGGCAGCAGGAAGGGGCATAGTTGCGTCCACATGACATATGTGATGAAGCAGAGAGCAAAAAAGGATACGGTGGCATTTGGGAGTAAAAGCTCGCTATGGACAAGAAAAGGTCCCGGTGTATTAAAAAGTAATAGTGCTATCTGACAGTGCGTCACAAAGTTGTACACATTTCTCAAAAACAGGTTTCGTAATGTCATCTGTATGAACCAAAGAAGTTGTACCTACGGTTGCATATTCCCAATTCACTCGTCCTCCGTATTTTGGCGAATTATTTTCAAACATCCTCCAAAATTTCTGCAATAATTACACCTTTGGCATTTAGTTCAGCTCATACCAAAAGCCTATATCCAAAAAGGATTTCTCCTGGATTTATTTTTTAGAGGAATTTCTCCTATATGCCATCTCAACAATCAGATTACTAACTGCACAAACACAAATTAACCAAGCACCAAGCACGCACATGCTCGTATAATGTTTAACAACCGTACCCACCTTATTCAAACGGTTTTAGGCCCCGTCTGGATCATCGTTTAGCTCGTAGATACCCCTGTAAAACCGATACACACCTCCAGCCGTCGTTTTCATTCCAGGAGAAAATCATACTACGACCGGTATTATACACCTGTAAATTAAATCTGGATGTATCAACTTACAACGATTCCAAGCAGGGCCTTAGTGTTTTGGATATAAATGCCATTAACAACGCCAACCAAACATGGACACCTACCTCTTCTCTCATACCAGTATCTAGCCTCCTCCCCACGCGAATGATGTCTTGCTTACTGTGAGACGGAGCA
>NC_057811.1:444075873-444086328 GCF_018294505.1 Triticum aestivum | reverse complement strand
GAGGGGCGGCCTACTTGCATGGTGGTTCCATGCCCCCCCTCCCTCCCCACACGAATTATGTCTTGCTTACTGTGAGACAGAGCATCGCCTCGCCTCAAGGTCGTCTTTCTAGGCCGATCGTTTCCCGTTGGCTCTTCTCACTTTCTTCTCCTTCTAATCCCTCCGTACCGATACATTAATTCCCACCTCGTTTCTTATTTCTTGACATGAATAAAGGAATCAATCAATAAGAGACGTGGGGCGTGTATGTTTTTAATGACTTGAGAGTACCTAGCACATCATACAGTGGTCAATTCTATTGCATGCAATGGTATTAATTAGCAAATAAACATTAAAGTTCTCTGGTTTTCCCTCCGTCTTGGTCGCAGTGCACAACGTAAAATGACTTATGCACCGGTACGGAGGGAGTATTCCGGTTTGAGTAAGGTTTCGGCCCCCCTCCCCCACCACTTTATTTTTCTTTGCGGTCCTTTGCCGGTTTCCTGTTTCTTTTTGGTTTTTATTTGCTGTTTGATTTTTCTGTTTTCCTTCTTTATTCCATCTTTTCTTTTTCATTACATTTTCCTTTACTTTCATTTACAAATCCATTATTTTTAGTCCTTTCGGTTTTAGTGTACGAATTTTTTTATATGCCATCATTAAAAAAAATGAGTGAACAAATTTCTACATTTCATGATTCTTTTCAAAAAATAAAATTAAAACACATCGCCATTTTTAAAATACATGTGAACATTTTCTGAATTCACACTAAATTTCCTCACACACACACGGCCTTTTAGTACATGTTTGAACATTTTAAAGTGTTATGAAGAGTTTTTAAATGGTAGGAATATTTTTTATATGCCATGATTTTTTAATATGTGAACAATTTTAAACGTCATGAATTTTTTTGGAATTGTAGGAGCATTTTTAAGAATTGTGCGGACAAGTTTTGACATTCCACGATCAATTTAAAACACTGTCATCAACATATTTTCATATGTCTGAACATTTTTTAAATATCACAAATCTTTTTTTGAATCCTATGCAAATTTTACTTGAATGAGTGTTTTACATTTTCAGGAACAATTTGTCATATATGTGAAATTCTTTCTGAATTTCACAAACATTTTTTTTTAAATTTGCGCGCACATTTTTTTTTCAGTTTTGAACATTTTTCTAATAATTCTCAGGATCAAATTTAAAGGGCAGAAACAAACCTTGGACATTTTTCTAAACGTTTCACAACAAATCTTGGCCAATTATGAGCCGCTGGCCCACTCAACAGTGGAGCCTCTTTCGAGGGAGTGGATTTCACTTTAGATTTTTCATAGCACTGTCATGTTTTAACACCAGTTTGATGGTCCATATTCCCGTCGGGTCATAGAAACTCAGATTTTCACCTCCACCATTTTTAAAGATGGTACTGTGGGCTCATTCGGAGGAATCATCAAGGAGATACAGGAGAGGAAAAGGCTTTTATTTCATGAATTTCGAGCTACTACTAATTATGAAGCTCATAAGATAGCTAGACTGGGTACTTTGTTGCCTCAGGGTAGACACATTTGGTTGGGCGTACTCCATGATGTTCTTTTAATTCCCGGAAACATTGTGATAGATCAATAAAGTCTGGCTATCTTTGCTAAAAAAAACCTCCACCATTTTTTTTTGATGCCACCTCCAACATTATTAATGACATAAAAATCCCATGTAGTTGCTTGTGCGTTACTATGTGTCCGAGGACACACATGTCAAGATGCTCAAATTTGTTGAAAATTGTTTTTATTTCTCGAACACTGAGAGATTAAGACATGGAGATAAAGTTTGACATTTTGTACTAATACGCTCCCAGCAGTGGTGGGTTTTGTGTTCTCCTAATTTAGGACCACATGGTTCTTGCTTAGAAGCCAATCATTTCCTTGCAAGCAGCACATACAGAATGCATGCATGCACAAATAGATCACAGGGATGCAATGTCTTGGTTGGTTAGCAACAAAAACGTGAAAGAGCTTAGTATATGCATGATGAATGACACATATATCTTTCTATGGCTATATAAACTAGAGCGTCCCGGCGGTTGATTCAGATTGTACAGGGGAGATGGTTACTATTTGGCTCGAAAAAGGCTTCAATTTTTTATCATTGTTTTCCAAAGAGAAATTGTTCACTGGGATACTGGAGAAGACTAAAAGCATGTTGTGGTTCTGTTCATATATAATTCCAGGGCACATTGATAGTGATCTTCCATCAAATCAATGTCGTCGCCCGCCACAACACTGCACACCGACTATTTCGTAATAAGTTAGTGAGACGTAATAAGTAAGTGAGACATGCCCAGGATGGCCATTTGTCCTTCACAGGATTCCCTGTTCTGACGATGTATGACACAGATGGCTCGTGCCTTACACCGACGGCAGTTCTCGGTGCTACGGATGCAATGGATAGGTTCCGAGTTAGTGATATGGAGACAACAAGAGGACCAACAGACTACAATAGCCAATGTCTTAGATTGGCTCCGTAATGACCCACAAGTGTAGGGGATCTATCATAGTCCTTTCGATAAGTAAGAGTGTCGAACCCAACGAGGAGCAGAAGGAAATGACAAGCGGTTTTCAGTAAGATATTCTCTGCAAGCACTGAAATTATCGGTAACAGATAGTTTTGTGATAAGGTAATTCGTAACGGGTAACAAGTAATAAAAGTAAATAAGGTGTAGCAAGGTGGCCCAATCCTTTTTGTAGCAAAGGACAAGCCTAGACAAATTTTTATATAGAGGAAAACGCTCCCGAGGACACATGGGAATTATCGTCAAGCTAGTTTTCATCACGCTCATATGATACGCGTTCGGTACTTTGATAATTTGATATGTGGGTGGACCGGTGCTTGGGCGCTGTCCTTACTTGGACAAGCATCCCACTTATGATTAACTTATGTGCAAGCATCCGCAACTACAAAAGAAGTATTAAGGTAAACCTAACCATAGTATGAAATATATGGATCCAAATCAGTCCCTTACGAAGCAACACATAAACTGGGGTTTAAGTTTTTGTCACTCTAGCAACCCATCATCTACTTATTACTTCCCAATGCCTTCCCCTAGGCCCAAACAATGGTGAAGTATCATGTAGTCGATGTTCACATGACACTACTAGAGGAAAGACAACATACATCTCATCAAAATATCGAACGAATACCAAATTCACATGACTACTAATAGCAAGACTTCTCCTATGTCCTCAGGAACAAACGTAACTACTCACAAATCGTATTCATGTTCATAATCAGAAGGGTATTAATATGCATTAAGGAACTGAACATATAATCTTCCACCGAATAAACCAACTAGCATCAACTACAAGGAGTAATCAACACTACTAGCAACCCACAGGTACCAATCTGAGGCTTTGGGACAAAGATTTGATACAAGAGATGAACTAGGGTTTGAGAGGAGATGGTGTTGGTGAAGATATTGATGGAGATTGACCCCCTCCCGATGAGAGGATCGATGGTGATGACGATGGTGATGATTTCCCCCTCCCGGAGGGAAGTTTCCCTGGCAGAACAGCTCCGCCGGAGCCCTAGATTGGTTCCGCCTAGTGGCGGTTGAGTTTCGTCCCGTAAGCTTGCTTCTGATTTTTTTCAGGGTAAAAGACTTCATATAGCAGAAGATGGACACCGGAGGCCTGCCAGGGGGCCCACGAGGCAGGGGGGTAGGGCGCGCCCCCACCCTCGTGGATGGTGGGTGGCCCCCCTCTGGTACTTTCTTCGCTCAGTATTTTTTATAAATTTCAAAACTGACTTTCGTGGAGTTTCAGGACTTTTGAAGTTGTGCAGAATAGGTCTCTAATATTTGCTCCTTTTCTAGCCCAGAATTCCAGCTGCCGGCATTCTCCCTCTTCGTGTAAACCTTGTAAATAAGAGAGAAAAGGCATAAGTACTGTGACATAATGTGTAATAATAGCCCATAATGCAATAAATATCAATATTAAAGCATGATGCAAAATGGACATATCACTCCGCACTCAGACAATCGAGCTAATAGAACCTAGGAAGGAAACTCAAGGAAGATCGGGTTATACATACTATGGGAGAAGTGTGGCAAATTGCATGCATGGCAATTTTAGTAGTTAATATTAGGTCCAAGGCGACAACAAGATCGTACCAAGAATTTTTGCTTTGTCTGATTAGGCAGGAACCAAAGCAAACATTATACAAGAAAGAAATGTTAGGAACAAAATAAAAGGGAAAGAACTACTCTACACTTTCATTTGTTCAATGTTTGATGGTTTATTATATTAGTTATGCTCGAAAGCACGATATACCACTGGAAAGGGAGTCTTGTGGTGCATTGGGGCTAGGCACTGCTTGGTGCCCGGTTGTAAATTGGTGGTATGGTTGCTAGGGTTATTGGGTCCACCTGTAGGTATGTGTGTGCCTCTTTGCATCACACGTGTCGGCTTTGGTAGGATGTGCGTTGTAGGGTCCATGATGAGTTGCTTTCGTGATTACTGTATATGTAAAAATGGGTGGTGATCATCTCTGACGACTTAACGTTGTAGGTGCCAAGGAGGAATTTCGTACTGCATTCTCGCCGAAGGAAGGGCCCGTTGCGATCTTTCTCTCTTCCACGCGGTCAACATCGCACAAACACGCAGCCACCGCCGCCTCCTCCAAAAAAGTTAGGGCTCCTTTGTCTCCCTCCGGCACCGCCGTCGATCCACCTCGTCTCCGGTGGCCCTAGGGCCATGGGGGCATGACGAATCATGGACCTTGCCGGTAGGAGGGCTTTGTTTTTGAATATGTATATCCTAGCTTATTAAGTTTTGTTGCAGCCTGAATGATGCTAGTACACAAACTTACTGACAGCAGCATATCATGTATTGGTTTGATCTCCTTATCACCTTGAACCTAACAAACCCAACTTAATTTGCCATGCAAGTGGCTATATCTAGATTTAGTTAATTCTCATCTAAATGAGTGCATAAGGGCATCTCCAAGGCGGACCCGCATACCTCCCGCAACTGCCCGGACCGCGTAAGCCATCTAACGCGGTCCTGTATCGGTCTGAGGAGCAGTCCGGACACGATTTCTTCCACAAACCGGAGACAAACGTGGGGGAGGTTTGCGGTGGTCCAGATCGATCCACGCCCGTTTCTGACCGCACTGGCCCACGAAAAACGCTCCTCCCTCGTTCGTGCGCGTTCCTGCTCGGCGCCAGCTGCCCGCATTCATGCCGGTGTAGAGTGTGCCGCTCGACATTGAAGACGGCCCAGGGCGGATGGGAGCTCTCACTTCCTCCGCCATTGAAGCGATGCGCCCACTGATGGCGCCGCCCGTGACGCGTCTCCGGTGTCCGTGCCTCTTCAATGCCGGAGACGCGAGGTAGGACTACATGAAGAACCCCCCGGAGAAGTACTCGCTTCTCCTAGCGCCTCATCGGTCGTGACCTCTGTTTTCATCTCATTTTGAAGATCCGACAACATTATCTCGTGTGCAGGCTTGAACCGGCCCGCCATCGCCGGGTGGGCCTGTGGTTTCCCCTGTCATGTGGGGCGAGCTGCAGGGACGACCTACTTGCATGGTGTTCCATGCCGCTTACTGAGAGACATAGCACTCTCTAGTGTTTCCACTAGCGCATCGTTCGAGGCTATCCTTTTTCCAGTTGTCTCTTATCGCTTTCTTCTCCTTCTATTCTGGTTTCAGGAACCTCTGTTCCGGCCTGAGGAAGGTTTTGGGTCCTTTTCTTTTTCTTCCATGTGGTTCTTTGCCGGTTTTCTGTTTTTTTGTTCTCCATTTTTCATTTCTTCCTCTTGTGTGGTTCTTTGCCGGTTTTCTATTTTTTATTTCCTGTTCTTCTTCTCTTTTCCCTTTTCCTTTCTTTATTTTTTTCCATTTTTTCATTATCAGATTCTTGAAATTTCTAGTTCGTCCGGTTTTAGTGTACATAACTTTCTTTGTATGCCATGACTATTTATAGAAATATGAGCGAATATTTTTTTACATTTCATGAACATTTTAAAATACAGGTCAACATTTTTTTCAAATACACGTTGGACATAGTTTGAATTCATGCTAAAAATCTCTCACACATACGTTGAAACATGTGTTAAACATTTTCTTTAATATGTATTTGAACATTTTTATATTCTTGCCCTGGCGAAGGGCATTTTTTTCAGTTAACCCAAGGGCCCGGAACTCCATTTAGAAGACATTGGTTTTCTGTGAGTTTAGAAGGGATTTTATCTAGAAGATCCAGGAAGGTGGGAATCCCCTAATAGAGAGAAAAAACATGAGTGAGTCCTAAGTTGACTGAGTCAAATGCCTTGCGAAAATCAAGTTTGAAGACCATGGTAGACGGTTTTCTAGTGCGGCACGATCTTAGTATGTCAACATCATAGTTAAAATTTTCCGCTATGTGCGTTCAAGGATTTTAGCCATTTGGTTAGTCGCTTTGCCAAGGCCTTGAGAGGGCTAGAGCTAGATTGGTCGGAAGGCGTACAGAGTTCTCGCAGTATCTTCTTTTCATAGAAGGTTCATGTGAGATTCTTAAAATGTTCAACATCGGTGTTTAGCAGATTGAAGTCGTGAAAGAAGGGCACGATGACATGCTTAACCAAGTGCCATTACATTTTGTAGAAGCTTGGTCTGAGACGACCGGTCGTGCCTGAGCTTGCATCGGGACTCGTTTAGAGGAAAGCATCATAAATTCCTGCTCAGTGAAAGGTGCATCGAGAGGGAGAAGCTATGGGATAGAATCAGGGTAAAGGTCCTCAGGAGACAATCATTAAGATGAGATTGTGAGAGAAACCTTGTTTTAGGGAGTGAAAGAAACCTCCTAAGATGAGATGGAGGCGTTTTGATTTTGAGAGGAGAATCGATCCCTTGTTCGTCGATAATGGCAGTCTTGTTTTTTCTAGAAACGCTAGGAAGCATAGACGTGAAAATATTTTACCCTTTCATCATCAGGGATGGGATACCATGTTCCTTAATAATGGCAATCTTATTTTTGTGGAAATGCTAGGAAGCCGAGTCGTGAAAGCATTTTATGCTTTCATCATCAGAGATGTCTGCTTTAATTTTTCCTCTTTGCTTAAGCACATGACCATTTGTCCAACGACACGTTGGAGAGAGACAATGACTGTCAGCCGCAAAAGGAAATCAGATATGCCTGATTTCTTTAAAGCAATCAATGTGGATTGGTTTGTGTTGTTGGACTTAATTGTTGTCGTATAGGCAGCATTCCAGTTTTATGGAGCGTTTTTATTGATTATGGAGGCCTCTAGGATGAGCAAACTGAGAGTCTTCATAATTATTGTCTATGTTATCATGGGACCAATTATTTTCAAATTAAAATAAAAATCGTGAACTTTCCTGTCCATCGCACACAATCGTGAAAGGAAGCGCGCTTTATAAATTATATATATATATGCTGATTCCATAAGATGGCGACTCTACTAGATATCTTTTTGCCCGTCCCCGTCATAGTGGCGGTTACTATGGCGATTCGGCCAACATGACTTGTTCTAATTCTCATTTAGACGGAGATTGCTACTGGCTCCGATTTAAAATAAGTTTCGTAGTTTCGAATCAATTCAAAATTAGAATTATGGCACTTATTTTATTTTGGATCAGAGGGAGTAACAAATATGAATGTTTTATTGAGAAAGAAATCAAGTTTCCGTACTTGAAATTATTCCACCGTTGCAAGGACATTCATTCAACACTGGTACAAGGAATTGGTCGTACATAGATATATTTTGGGCTGCCTAGCTAGACTGCTAGAGCTAGCTAGTCGGTGAAGTTGCAACACACGCACGCAAGTTCAACTACTAGCAGGAGCAATAATAGATATTTTGGGCTAAGCTAAGGTAGCTAGTCTGTGAAGTTGCTGAGGCATGCGTGTGGCTCGGTGGCCTTGGCGGCGGGCGTGGGCTCGACGGTGGGGGAGGGCGGGACGGGCGCCGCGCAGAGCAGCTCCTTTGGCAGGTCGGGGATGCCCTTGAGGTAGAAGGTGTAGAAGATCTTGAAGGGGAAGACGATCTGGTTGAGCTTGACCTGGCCGTAGGCGCCCTCGAAGACGCCGGAGCCGCCGGTGACGGCGAGGTAGGACTCCTCGTAGGTGAGGTAGGGCCCCTGCACGGCGATGTGGCCGTAGTCGCCGAAGTAGATGCTGTAGATGGCCTCGTAGCGGTCGCCGTTGCGCTCCGGCACGTGCTGGATCAGGATGCAGATCCCCGCCGTGATCCCGATCCGCTTGTCCAGGCTCCCGTTGTACACCTGCACGCCGTTGACTCACTCACTCAGCAAAGCAAGCAGAGGAAGAGGAACAGAACAGAGGAAGGAGCGACGGAGCAAGAAAGATTCATCACTGGCTTTGGCTGACTGACCTTGTTGGTGAAGGGGACGAGGTCGCCGAGCGCGTTCTGGCTCTGCTTGGCGCTCAGCCGGAGGTACGCGGGGCTCTCGCGGTCGCGCTCGTTGAGCTCGTAGACGTGCAGCTCCTGCACCTTGGTCGGCCTCGCGTCCATGGCCACAGCGGGCTTGGGCGAGAAGAGCGACGCCCGCACGGGGCCGCCGCACTTCCTGCCCGAGCTGACGCTGACCCTGCCACCGAACCCAGCCCTCGCGGCCTGGCGAGGGGTCAGCTTCGCCGAGACGGACGCGCCGGCCCTGACGGACACGGAGGAGGGGGGCGCTGCCATGGTGCTGGACTGGTGGTGGTGGCGACGGCTAACGGATGATGATATTCTTGGGTTCGATCTGCTTTCGATTGACGATGAGCTGGTACACACCCTAGGCTGTCCTCCTTATTTAAGCACGCCTAGGCAGTGAGCTGCTGGGTTAGGTGGTGCGCGAGCTAGCTAGTGCGCCGTGCTTGTCGCTGGATCAATTCAACTTTATTATCATGGGTCCTTGTTCTCACTGTTCTGAGCACGCCGACCAATAATTGGCACGAGGGGAACGTGGTGAACGAAGGCGACACCGTGCTGCCCATCCAGTTCGTTTGTTTCTTATAAGAATAATAATAATCCTCAACCAGGAAATATTCAGTTTTGAATTGTGCTATGTGTACGACGAAACTCATAGTCTTGTACTACGACGATTAAAATCCAGCCCCGCGTGTACCGGAGTGAAAAGGCAACCGCCGCCCGATTGCATGGTCGTAGTCGTTGAAAGATCAGACGGTAAATGCCGTGTGTGGAACACTTTTGTTTAGCCTTTTGAAAGAAAGAACTAATGGCGTTTCGGTCGACCCAGCAATATTTTTTTTACCGACAACTCCTTTGACTTATTTTTCCTATTTGATTGGAGTGTTCCTTTCACAATCAGTCACTAACCGCATTCTCACGGCTCATGTGCTATTACAATCTACTCCCTTCATCTCATAATATAAGAGCGGTTAACGCTCTTATATTATGGGACGGAGGGAATAGTATTTTCTTATTTTCTAAGAGTTGACTCATCGGGCATGCTTGGCTTCTTGTAGCCTTGCTTTGTTTCTCTACCTTCATACAAATACTTTGGATCTACTCGTTTTCTGTACCGCACCATGCCTTATGCCTAGTACAATTGACAGCTAGAAAGTTGTTTTCTTGTGAGAATAGGCGTTACTAAATAAGGAAAAACGTGCTATCCCCAAAGCAACAATTCAAGCAGTTTACCTCGGCCTTTATGGCATATCCCTTCGAAATATCACACACACACACATATATATATATATATATATATATATATATATATATATATATATATATATATATATATATATATATCCATATTTGACATATCTCAGAGTTGTGCACGCACAGATCATCATGTTTAGTGGGCTTTATCTTGCCTAACAGCCAACTACCGAACAGTTGAATGATCATTCATGATTTTTTTTTCGGGTAGAGAGCCTCCTAGTGCAATGACTAGCGTGTCATGTTTCCACTTAAGCCACCTGCATTTCATTCTTCCCACCTAACAACGGAAGTTAAGAGAGGGAACTTCCCTCATTAGCCTCATTTTTTTCCCATTCATGAATTTTCCTAATCGCCTATAACTAAGAATTACAACGAAATTTGCAATATAAAATATTGTCGAGGCTTCAATAAAGACATTGCAGTCATACCAAAGTAGTAACGCTGCCACCGTATACCGGCACAAACATGATTGCTTTCAAAAGGTTTTTGAAAGCTCCATTAGTCGTCATCCAAAAGGATGAGAAGTCGTGAGCTTTGAACATACTTAGGGCGAGGATGACCCTCTGGAAGTAGAGGCCGTCGAACGACAAAATCTTTACCAAAATACCAAAGAAGCATTCTAAACTCATCAAAGTAATAGACAGAACACAAACTCATTCGATCCACATGTACGCGGACATAGCTCTTCCCTGTACCGGTGCGCTGCTAAACCTAAACCCCGTGCACACCCAGAACAAAACATTGACTGCGTATACTACAAACACAAATATCTACTTACTGAACTTGTTCA
>NC_057811.1:443910509-444075609 GCF_018294505.1 Triticum aestivum | reverse complement strand
AGTGGCAGGCCCGCATTGGGAACCTGTGCAGGAGTGCACCTGCACAAGGCTCCCAATCAACAGGGGCTCCTTGTTTTGATTAAATACACTACAATAATTAGCAGGTTTTATGTATAAGCATAAAGTGCTGAATAGTCAAAGTAGGAAAGGTAATTACTACCCTTGAGATAACAAATTAACTCAGTCAACTACTACCTCCGTCCTTGCTTATTAGTCCTCATTGTAGTTTGGATCAAAGCTTCACGACATATTTGACTAGAAAAATGTCAAGTCACCAGAAATCCTATTGTTGGATTCATATGTTAATATAGTTCACAATGATATTATTTTTGGTAACTACGATTTATATTTTATTAGTTAAAATCATGATTAAAATATGACCCAAAATTAGAGGGGGGCTTGTAAACGAGGACGGGGGTACATGAAAAATTGCACGAATGAACTATCCAACCATCTCCTCATGCACGATTCTCTCTTACTCTTGGTCTTCTTCAAGCCTCGGACGCAATTCTCCTTCCTCAAATCCCCAGTTCTCATTAATCTCTAGTCATAGCAAACGTTCCACCCCCGATTCCTCATCTATTAATCGTTCGTGATTTTTTTAAAGGGTTTCCTATTTTTGTGCGTCCATGGTGTGGAAATGGACCCATGGCCGCAAGGGGAGGCACGACCAGGAGGCGGGTTCTTCCTTCTGTCGGCGCCACCCGCATTTAGCACCTCCTTGCCGGTGGTCCCGTAGCGCTCTTGGACATACACGGTGGTTGAGATCTGCTAGCGCTATCGGGAGACGGGGATGCCACTACCGTGCAGCGACGTGCACCTCCCGAACAACTGGCATCACTCCGCAGATCAGGTGCCCACTCCTCCGATCCCGATGAGCAGCCACGGCCGCCTTGAGGAGATCAACCGCCGCCATGCGCGCCTACCGCCGGACCTCGTCAACGACGCCAGGTACGTCATCGACTCCCCGCTGTGGGATACGTGACCTCGCAATGAGCACGACTTGCAGCGGCAATCCTTCTTTGTCGGTCGTGCTCCAAGCCCGCCACGAGAGCTCCCTGCCAGCCGGGAGCACGCTCTCAGTCCGGCTCGGTCCTGCAGGCGTGCGCGGGCTAACATCGACACCCTCCTGTCCCTGCCACCACCACCTCCCATGACCGCCAAGGAGGAGGCGGAGCTCATGAGGTGGGTGCTCGAGGACTCCGTCCGGGAGCACGACGAAGCCCAATGGGAGGGCCTCGAAGAGATGATTGCCCTCTTCGCCACAGGCGACGCCACCATCCCGGAGCTGCAGGCCGTGGTCAAGGAGGAGGCCATGGAGGAGGTGTCCGACGAGCCCACCGCCGCGGCCTAGAACCTGGCATTGGTCGGCCAGTCATGGACGTGGACAGAGACGACTGTGCACGTCGGAGTATGTGTCTGTGCCGCCCACGTGGGTGGGCGCCGACGCATGGTCACCGTCTTTGCCACAACCAGAGGTGGTGCAGGCGCCTCCCGCCTGGCAGCAGCCATAGGGGCCGCCAACCCACATGTGGTAGCCTCTGTCCTACATCAACCTGACAAAGGACGAAGAGGACGACGAGGGCGGCGGTTGAAGACGAAGACGGAGGCGGCGACGACGACGGCCCTATTTTTTTTATGTCTTTTTAATTTCAGTTTAGTTTGAATGTGCGGCCTTAAGACTTTGTGGACATTTATGTAATATATATATATCGTTTCTAAAATAGTGCATTGTCTATTTAGGTCTAAATTTGATAGTCCAAAAGCGGACAAAATTTGGGATGCAGCGGCCGGACGACCACGTCTGGACGCGTGTGTCCGTTTTTCTGGCCCAAACGGACAAAATCCGAACAAAATGGACGTTCATTTGGGGTCTAGTGTTGAAGTCGGCCTTAAGGTGAATGAGGGTTGTGAGGAGTAGCAGTGGGGATCAACACTACCCCTGGGCGGTTCGTTCCCAAGCAACCGGATACCTATGCCTGCTACCGCTGAACACTCACTGGCGACCTGTGGTGGTTAAGAACCATGTGCATCAATTATCCGAATCATGTGTGAGGCTCAGTTACTGAGCCATAACCAGTTCACCAGCAACCAACTAAAATGTGTGCCGTGTGCATTGTTTCTTATGGAATTAATGAGCGCTCTTTCTACACACTTGCAGTTGTGCTTAAAGAAAAACACATCCTGCTAGGATGGATGCAAATGACACCAAGATCAGCTGATTAAGGAAAAAGTATCAACAACTAATGTCAGGACTAGGGAATTGGTGTATTCATAATGTATTACAACCTTGCTCGTCAATATTTAAAGATCATATGACTGCACAAAGAAAAAAAATCTTGCAGGCATAGTTTCTAAACAGTCAACAATATTTTATTAAATACATAGCACTGTATTCACATGCCCAAAACAAACATTTAGCTGATTGTATGTAGCAAACTAATTAAACTTCTCCATGATACACTGCAAAATAATCGGTATAACATTGCCAAAACGATAACATTATGCAACAAATGTTAACAATGCCAATTTTAGTTGGGAGAAGCCCTGAGTTTCCTCAGAGTAACTGAAGTTCTTCTATGCTGCTCAAGCTCACTCCCGTTCCAGAGCTGAGCACCTGGCTTGCGATTAATCTCATGCTTCCAGTGATACCGTGCATCGCCTGACATTACGACAAGTGAGCCTGGGTTCAGGTAGACGGGGACGTTTGTGCATTCGCTCTCCCCGTGCTTTTGCGTATCACAGGCAGCACCTTCTTGACTGAAGCGCATCACGCATGCAGACTCGAGAGAGACTATAACAATCCCGTCGTCGAAGCGCATGAGATCAACATGGGCACAAATACCCTAGATTGCAATATCAGTTTGTTACAATAGATGATAGGAAAAAATGTATATCCTCAAAAAGATAACAAAATTGTATCCCGCTGCTTTACTTGTGTAGTTGCCTTGTATATATATTGAAGAAAGATTGTTTGAATTATAGCACTATTGTATGCTTGATGTTAAACATAGGGCTCCAAACTATTGAGAAGAATTAACAGTTTCGCACCTCACCTGGCTTGTATCTGTTTGCAATCAGTTGATCAAAAAGCGGTTCTCTCCACAGCAAATCTGACGGCAAAGGACATGCGTCTTCATCCTCGTTCATCCACCCAGCGCCAACACTAGCATCAACACCACCAACGCAAATAGCTTCCCGAACAAGTGCAGAAAGTTCCACGGCCCATGGAGGGAGATCACCAAATCTCATTGCCTAGTACATAAATTTTGAAAGGAATTCTCAATATTAAAAGCAACTGACGCAAATGTAAATTCTTAGCATTACATGACAGACAGTAGTTGATCTCAACTGCTCTCAGGACATGAACACGACACAATTAAACACTCATGGAAGATGGAACCTCTAGTGTACAAGCAAAGAACAATTGCCAGATCTGAACCCTAGTGTACAAGCAAAGAACAATTGTCAGATCTGAAACAATCGAGGGGAAACAAAGTTACTTGGTTGTGTGCATCAGTGAACCATTCTTCTGCAAAACAAAAACACAAATGGGCACATTAACACTTTGAATCATCTCATCAACATTTAGGATTCATAGAAGCGATAGCAAGCTAGACGTGAGTTTCCTAAAAGATTTGGTGGCTCGAACCAAATATGGAGAGAGCGCCCAGCTAAAAAGATAGCCAGAGGAAGACATGAGGCGACCGGCCCGGCTACTCACCTCGTTGGATCGCGGCGAGAAGGCGCGACTGCTCGTCGGGCGAGAGGAAGGCGGCGCAGAGCCACAGGCCCCTTACCCCCGCCACCGCCGCCCATCTCCAGCGCTCGCGGCCCGCCCCGTGAACCGGCGGGGTGCTAGCCGCGCCGCGGGGCGCGTCGGAATCGCTGTCTGATGAGTCTCCGAAGGCCTCCCGCAGCGCGGCACGGCTGTGAACCTCGTCGTCGTAACTGGCGGCTGCGGCGGCGACGGTAACCATGGTGACTAGAGTCTGCTGATTTCACCGCAGGACCCCCCAGAATCTACAGGCTCCGCGTTCGTTCGCTAACCAAAGTGGGCCTTCAGCGGTTCAGCCATGCCCATTAACGCCCCATTAAGGCCGAAAGAAGGGGCCAGTCATCAAAAGTTTCTTTTCCCTAAAAAAATTGAAAAGTTTTTTTTAGATATTTTTTCTTTTTCGGAAGATGGAAGTGAGGCTTTTTTTTTGAAAAAAGTTTTTTTCTTTTAAGATGGAAGTAAGGTTTTTTTTTTTTCTTTTCGAGATGTTCTCTTAAGCTAGTTGGTTGATGTGAGTTTTTTTTTCCTAACTTTGAGACGAAGGGAAGAATTTTTTTTCTTCAAGATGAAGGAACCCACGCACACAACTTCCTCTCAAGCGATCTGCAATGGCGGCCTCCAACCACTAGTATATAGGGGCTGCACTTATAAAACCTACATCTAGGCTTATTCCCCTTGTGGCCTATCATTATCACCAGCTCGTGGCCACAAAAGAAGGTGACTAGGAAGGGGATGGATGAGGGAGAAGATGAGGACACCGTGATGATGCAAAGGGGCTCTGCTTTTAGGGCTGCAACATTGTAGCGAAGGCTCAGGCAGGCCCAGGACTACACCCGGGCCATGCTAAATTTCTAGTTCTCGCTACACGAGATGCGCCTACCGCTTTTAATGTAGTGTTGGCCCACTTTGTTTTTTTATGCTACACTTCGGCTATGACTAAGAACGCGTGGATTCACATGAGGCTGGACGATGTTGATATCAGGAGCAGCTGAGGCCAGGCCCAAAATCAAATTTTCATTTATATGTACTCAAATGGGAATAATGAGCATTAGGTGGAATAGATCAAAATATTTATGAAGTATTTTTGGTAACAGTAAATAAGAATTTTTTTGTCATATTTGCTTCACTATAGAAAAAGATAGTTTGCAAATGAAAAAAGGATAGTAGTTTGACACTTTGACTATAGGGCTGTTTGGATCGCTACCCTGAGTTGCCCAGCCAAAATTTTGGCTTTGACCATAGCATTGGTATCCGTTTGGCTGGGGCAATAAGATGGCGACTGCGAGAGCTCGACCCACCATGGCCATCGTCCTCCTCGCCACACTCTCGGCCTCCCACACCGCGTCATGCCTGGTTCGGCACGACGTCTTCGGCTGCCAGCCCAGCGGCTACCTCCTGGGCAGGTCCGGGAACTGCGAGATTAGCAACAACCCGGACTGTTGCGTCGACGGCAAGCAGTACCCGCAGTTCCTCTGCTCGCCGCCCGTCCCTGCGACCACGTGGGTCGTCCTCACAGTCAACGGCTTCAGTAAGGGCAAGGACGGCGGCCTCCCGTCCGAGTGTGACAGCGCGTACCACGATGACTCGGAGATGGTCGTCGTGCTCTCCACCGGCTGGTTCAGCGGCATGTCCTGCTGCATCCGCAACATCAAGATCACTGCGAAGGGTGGCAGCTCGGTGTACGCCAAGGTGGTGGACAAGTGCGACTCCCGGTTGCGACGTCGAGCACAAGTACAAGGAGCCATGCGCCTACAACGTCCTGGGCGCCTAGCCGGCGGTGTGGGATGCCCTGGGCCTCGATCAGAACATCGTTTTGCAGGATGTTACCTCATCTAACGAGTGATCAGTTAGTTGGACCATATGGATATTCGTGCTCCTACTAAGTATTTATTTTATATTTTTTTGTTCCTTCTAAAGTTTATCATTATTTCTGTAGTTCTATTTTGATCCAAATATTTTTTTAATCGATGGTTGTTCAAGAGTGAGATTCTCGTGTTTCAATAAATTCATCTTGGATCCACGAACTCAAAACTATTATATACTTTTACCTCTCATGTAAAAAAGAGGTAAGGGTGTCCTATATTAAAATTTGCTCACAAAAGGTAAGCAAGACTGATTTGATGTAGGCGTATTTAAAGTGGACAAAAGATTTGTCTTAAGGCTTCTAAAGTCGACCTTAGCAAGTTTTATAAATTTTAAAAAGTGGGTCTTAAGCTAAAAAAACGTAAAGACCGAGTAGCACGTAGCAAACAATTGCTTTTGTTCCGCTGTACATGTGAATTGCCTCCCAATACGCGACCCAAACTGCCTCCCGGGTTGCTCGCGAGCGACTCCGGAGGTCGCCGCCACTCCTAGAGGCCTTCACCACCGCTTCCCTCCCTCGTCATTGTTGAAGGAGGCTGTTGGGCTAAGCCCCACAGCGGAGGTCGACGGCGAGGACGTGCGCTGCCTCACCTTGGTGCCTCCAACTCGCCCCTCAGATCCAACGTCCCGCAACTGCTAGCTGCTCTCTGGCCAGGGTGTGCTGACCCTTCGATGGCTACTCACACTCGTCATTGCCAATGCAGAGGCCAGATGTGTGTTCATTGTTTCTGTATCCACATAATACTTTGTTTTGAGTCAATAAAATTCACCCTTTGTCAAAAAAGAAGAAGAGTACATCTAACAACATGTTTCACCAAAATCTACCTTTCAAAGGAGTTAGAATCATGTCGATCGTGCAGAGAAATGTAGGACTTTTGCGTGTTCTCGAAAAAGGAAATCTTGTCGACCGTGCTACAGAAATGACTTCAACAAGACGGATGGAGCTCGACTACAATGTTGCGGAGACTATGATAATGATACATCTTTTACATACTCTTCGATCACTTGATGCATTCTTTAACCCCTAACAAGACATTATGGAGACAACCCACATAAATCTACCGCGGTTACACTGTTACCCAATATACTTCTGGAGTTGTAGTGCTTCGACCATTCAGCAACATCTTTCATAAGAAGGAAAAGAGAGACCTTGTGTGAGTATTTAATTAAATAAACAATGGTATATACAGAAATTAACCAGAATATAATGTGTGCTTGCGTACCTTATAAGCTTCACTGATGAAGACAGTAGGCCATCCAGCATATGGCAAGTAGCTGTTAGCATTGGACAAAACACAAAAATTAACAATGCAAAGACATTAATCAATTGAAACGGTAGAGAAAGGTATATATACATCCATATTAATATACGTCCAAATTCGATAGTAGATGCATGATAAGAGAACAACCCACCCTGCAACCCGTCCAATAATTTCATGCGGTTGAAGCCAAAGCTGTCCGTTCGCATAGAGAAATCGGTCATCCACTAAATTGTTGTCTTCTTTCGTGAGTATTCGGATTTCTCCAGTATCTCGATGCTCGTGAACCTAGAATAATTTGAGAAGATTACTTTCAAGGCAAACAAAATATGACATATAAACTTTTAATGATTTGATTGGTGTCTAGCAAGAGATACTAGAGGGCTTGCTATTACCTTGATCACACGATGGACAACTGGATGTTCAAAACCATCAACCTTGAAAAGAATGATCTCTCCTAAGCGGAAAGGTTCATTGCTCATGTTGTGCACAAACACCATGTCGCCCTGCAAAATAAGCACATATTCCATGCATGCATCTATCAATGTGTCCGTCGAAATCAAAGGAGGCGACAAACTGAAGCCCACATTTAAAAACAAATTGTATCACGTACCTTTTTAATTGCAGGCTCCATACTTCCCGACAAAACCGCCATTGCCGGTGTCTTGACACCCGTCACTAGCATTATCCCCTCGGGCACCAGCACCAACAATGCAACGACCATGACTGCATTCCAAATTCAATTAAAAATTCTCGAAGAAGAAGAACAGATAGAAGCAAAATACAGATATAAGCAAAATATCAACGTGGAAGAACACTGCAAAAAGAGGCCTATATATGTACCGAGGATGGTGACGGATTGGGTGAGCACATGCCGGATCTTCATAGCCTCCTCTCGGCTGGACGATGGAGAAAACACAGCTAGTTTTCTGATCGATTCTAGAGTATTTTCCAGCGAACGTGTAGTAGTAGTAGTCTTGCTTTGCAGCTAGTACCTTCCCTTAGTGTGTGTATATATAGACGGAGCCGCGGAGTATAAAAAGGTAGGTAGACGTACGTACTCACTCGATACGAATCGGTGACGGACACCATCGATCACCACGCGCACGGGATTCGGTTTCCGTGTCCGACTCCGACCATGCAATGGAATCATATACGGTGTCCGTACGTACGTGCGGTTTGCAACTGATTTATCCCTTGGGTCTATCGTTAATTACGTGTGCGTGGTAATTACACCAGCTACGGTATTCTGAGAGTCCGCCACCACCATTTACGTGCCTGGCGAACAGCTGTGAAGGTCTTGCCATTTGTTCAAGGTGCTTGAGCTTGCCAAATGCCAATGGGCGACGGTATTGTACGCCAGGTTGATGAAGTTGTTGCCTCATAAGAGAACAACAGTGGACGGCACGACGGCCGGCCAGGTTCCAACAATGAAACGGCCAGGTCGATATACATACACCTCGCGTTTCATGCTTCATGTCAGTTCAAGCACAGTTGCGCCTCAGCATTTGAAGAACAAGTTCTGGATGCAGCCGCAAAGCTCAAAATCATGGAGCTGGAGATCCACCCCGCGAAAAATGAGAAGCAGAGAGAGAAACTTGGTGTCTCTGGCCTATTCCTTCAGCAGGCAATCCTGGAAGCCCGGCTCCTACTCTTCCCGGTTCAGGAGGTTCCTGCTGATGGGCACGATCTCGTTCATGCGCGGCACATTCAATCTGCTGGGAGATCCATGTGAAGTGTCATATACACTTCTTGCAGATGGATAACATGGAAGTGGCCCATAACGAGAGCGCAGCAGAACACATAGCAATTTGTTCTCCCATCTGTGCAAATCTGAAAGAAAAACTTGCATAAGCTTATACATACGAGGAATCTTCAAACAGGCCAAGCAATTTTCCGGTGGCACTTTAGCATCAACAGCATAATCCTTGATCTAGATTAGGAGTAAAAATAAACTGAGTATTAAGGTAACAGCTTGTGCTTGGGCATGGAGACCCAAGATTGAAATGGCAAATAAGAACATGTAAGGAAAGATACACTGCTTTCTTTATAGACGAGAGATGCCTTTCCTACCAACAAATAAATTTATAGACGAGAGATGCCTTTCCTTTCAAACTCACTGTGTCTGATAAAAGAAAATGGAGATGTATTAATTAGGAGAACAAGCAATCAGTTGAAGCTATCTTCTCCTATCATTGATTTGCTTGTGCAGGATGCTTCAAGTTCACAAAGGTGATTCTCTGTTATTTGCAGTTAAGGGCCTTCCCTTTAAAGATGTCAGTTGTCATTGTTGCTAATATTTTGGCAATAGCTAAGAGCAATGCTTCTGTACACCCCCCTCACAAAGCGTATAAAGGGTAATATAGACATTTCACAGATCGTATCCATTTTGTATGTATACGCCGTATAGGAGTTAGTTATTATAGGCTTTTTCCTGGGCTCGGCCCATTTACATTTTTTCCATTTTTCAGGTTAAAAAATATTGCGCTACCCGAGGTTCGAACCAAATACCCCCAGGTTATTTCTCAACATAGTAACCAACTCGGATACATAACCTATCATGCAGACTTGCACTTCTTTTACGTCTTGGTGTCCACAATTCCGGTTTGGATTTTTTTTCAGGGGTAATTCCGGTTTAGATCTGCATGGTTTTTCCGTGCTATTTTTTTCGTATTTTTACACATGGTTTCCGCTCGGTTTTTTCTTCTCCTTTTTTGGTTGTGGTTTTATATTTATTTTCCCATATTTATTTTAAATTTCCTTTGAAAAAATCAAGAAACATTTTTCCAAATACGCAAACAATTTCCAGATTTGTGAACATTTTCCAAACGTGAATTTTTAAGAAAACTTATGTATATTTCAAAATTTTAACTTGTGAATTTTATCAAATTCATGATTTTTTTCAAATGCATAGTATTTTTAAATTTTTAAGTCACAAATTTTTTGTAATTCAAAAAATAGCTTTCAAACTGATGAACTTTCTTTAAATTTATAATTTTTTTAAAATTTAACTCATGAACAATTTTCGAATTCATGAACTATATTTCAAACTTCTTAACTTTTCAAATTGATTAACTTTTTTCAGAGCTAACTGGCAAAGCGAGCGAGCGTGCGAAGCTGGTGAGCGGGCTAGCGAGCTTCCCCAATATTGTGCCACGGCCTGCTGGCATGTGCACGAGCGCCAGTTTCCTAACCAAAGTTTAAAGCGCTGGCCAGGAGCTCCTGAACTAGACGATGCCATACACATGGTTTTGTTCAAAATTTCAGAAAAAAATTCTATTTTAGAAAATTCAAAAACTTGAAAATATTAGTATTTTAAAAATAATTGCAGATTTTTTAAAAAAATTGTTTCTTCCAAAATTCCTCAGAATGTCAAAACATGAACACTTTTTAAAAACAGCGAACAAAACTGTTAACAGGAACATTTTTTAAACAATATAAATTTGGAAGTTCGAAAAAACAGAAAAATACAAAACAAATTAATATAATTTTTTTTGTAAATTTCCCCGAACATTTTTATATGTGTAGAATGTTTTAAAATAGGAACAATTTCTGGAAGTGCGAACATTATTTGAAACATACCAAAAAAATGAATTTCGGAACAAGTTTTAAAAAAGGGAACATTTTTTCAGTTTGTGAACAGATATTGAAAATAAGTACATTTTTTGAATTTGTGAATGAATTTTGAGAATAGGAACATGTTTTGAATCGTTGAACTTTTTCGAAATCCGTGAGCGCTATGCCCGGGCTAACAGGCGCCTGACCAAAGCGATGCCGTCACCTAGTTGGGCCAAATCCTAACGATTTTTATTTCTATTTTTCGTTTTTCTTCCCTTTTTGTTAATTAATTTTCCTAGGATTTTCTCGGTGAAAAACCGTAAAATATCGGCTGTCCGTGATGCAATGTGAGTTCGGTGTCCGGATTCGTTCAAAATTTGCGTGGGGGACTACCATGGGCATGCCCACCTATTGAAAAAAAATTGGTGGTGTTTCATGTATGGAAAGAAATACACCATATGTACACCCTTAACAGTTCGGGTAGACCGGTAGGGAAAGTCTCGGAACACTTTTTTCACCTCCACAAAAATAGACCCAAATTTTTTCCACACCATGGGAAGTATCCCTGCCAATTTTTATTGATATATGATATTTTATGCATTTTCTAGGGTTTTTCTGATGAAAAAAATCCTAAAATACTAACCGGTCATGACGCAACGTGTGTTCGGTGTCTGGATTGGTTCAAATTTTGCATGGGGTGATTATCATGAGTATGCCCACCTTCTGGCAAAATTTGGTGTCATTTCATGCATGGCAAGAAAAACAACATATACAACCAGGACAGTTCGGGTAGGCCGTCAGGGCAAGTTTCAAAGAACTTTTTTTTTACCTCCAACAAAGGAACCCAGATTTTTTTTCTTCAGACAATGGCATCACCATGGAAAGCATCCCTGCCATGTTCCATTGATATCTGACATTTTATACAATTTTTAGAGTTTTCTCAATTAAAAACCCTAAAATACTAGCCGGTCGTGACACAGTGTGCATTCGGTGTCCATATTCCTTCAATTTTTGTGTGGGAGACTACCATGGGTATGCCCACCTACTAGCAAAATTTGGTATCATTCCATACAAATTCCCAATAATTTAAGAAAAATTTGACCACAAATTGCTAACCATGTAATATTAATTAAAATTTATCAACTTTCATTGAATTGCAAACATTTGTTAAATTTGTGAATAATTTTTTTAAAAGGGGGGAATTTTTTGAGATTCTAGATTTTTAAAAAATTAAAAACAATATTTGAAAATAGGTTTCATAAAGAATGATAAAGTCCAAAAAAGGAGAAAAATAATTTAACAAAAAATGAAAGAAAAAGGAAGAAAACTCTTAGACCTTACCACAACTAGGCGACGACATCACCCCATCGGACGCCTGTTCGGCCGACCTAAGCGTTTGCGGATAAAAAAAAATCACTACTAAAGTTGCAAGACATGTTAAATGTGGAGGATTGCATCATGTTTTTTTTCGTTTATGCTCGCAAATATTCTAAAAACATATATTTAAACGCATTTTATATAATGCTTTTGAAAGGAATGTTAACCAAGCATTTGAAAAATATTAATTATGTATAAAGAAAATGTTTCTCATGTATATAAAAATGTATACAAAAAATATATAATGTGTGTGTAAAGCTGAACATGTATTTAAAAAAGCCTGCAAGCATTTGAAAAAAATGTTAAACAAGTATTTAAAAAATGTTCATCAAGCATTTAAAAAATGTTAAATATTTATACAAAAATGTTGACCATGTATTGAAAAAATGTCAATGAAGTAATTGAAATAAGGTAAATGTGTATAGAAAAATGTTGACTAGGTATTGAAAAAGATTACTTTGTATTAAAAAATATTAATGTATCATTTGAAAAATATTAAATGTGTATAGAAAAAAGTGTTAGCCATGTACTCCCTGTGTACCATAATATATGACATTTTAGTAGCTCAAATTGAACTGCTAAAACTTCATATTTTATGGTACAGAGGGAGTATTAAGATATGTTAATCTTGATTAAATAATGTTTAGCAACTATTAAAAAATGTATTAGATATACCAAAAATGTGTATAGAAAATAATGAAAACGTTGAAAAAGAGAAAGAACCAAATGAAGCCGAAAAAGAAACAAAAGAAATCTGGTGAAAACCTTGAAAGAATCAAAGAAAACCATAGAACAACAAATAAAAGAGAAATAAAAAAACACCAGTGAAAAATAACGAGTGCAGGAAAAAGGAAAACACGAAGACAGAATCCCTCAAAAAAAAAAACGAAGACAGAAAAGGTACGGAAAACCAGCTGATAACCGGCTCTTTTTCCTTAAGTTGGTGGCGCCCTTCTACCATACCACAAATCCAACAGTGAGCTACTGGATGGATGTCTAACGCTACAACTAGTACACCTGGTTCGATTCCTGTCTTCACTCATTTTGCCCTGTATTATATTTTATATTAATTGTTAGCTGATGGGCCGGCCCATTACTGTAGATATCTCTTGTATCTGCGACTAAAAAAAAGGACGCGGGTGATGTATTTTAAACAAAGACTATCCTACCCTTTATTATGAAGGGGTATGGAGAGATCTCGTCTGTTGATGTGTTTAGGGGGTGTGTACCGAAGCAGAAGTGAATAGCTAATATGATCTTTCTAAATTTTATAGGGATATTTTGGAAATAGCTAATATGATCTCATTAAATTTTATAGGGGGTTTCCACATTTTTACTACTGATTGCAAGGTCCATAAATTGGATTAGACTCAAGAACCAGGGGCAACTTTATAACCAGTTTCTATAGTGACTAAACTCTAAAGACGTGACGTCAACTAGGTCTCCTCAGTTACCTCAGAGTTTGTCGTGTGTTGATTCTCATCAAGATCATTCATTGGTAGTCCCAGTTGGAGATTCCAGTCTCTCGTCAAGCTCCAATGGCTGTTCCGGTACAGCTTTGCTGTTATCTGTTTTCTGCTTCTACATCCATCACTAGATATCTGTTTTGCACTATATAGCATATGTACGGAAGTTCTGCATTAGATAACCATTGTATATTTAATATTTTCTATCTGGATAATAATATTTTCATCCTTTAAGAACATATCATGATTATCTTGGGTATCCCACAAGATTTTTTATAGTGGATTGTAATTTGTATACACCAAAAGCTACTGCCCAATGTTGCAGTTGTTTTAGGGAACCCTTTGTTTCTAAATTTTTATTTGTTGTGTTTTAGGAGCATATTTTCTATATCTATTGCATTTCGATGGGTGTCTGGAACTTAGTCTTTCATTCCAGAGTGCAGTTGGAAGGGGTGTTTTCACCTCCTACGGATAGAAAAACCTTGCTCCCACTTCCAAAAGTTAGAATCTCACCGTACGGCAAGTGTTTTGCTACATTGGATTTGAATGGTTCCGTCGATATCTTTGCGCTCGACGGTAATATGTGCTCTGTCTCTCTTCATCCTCATGGGAGTGGTGCTGGAACACACCTGATTGGTGTGAATGACATCAGTTTGTGTTCAGATAATATTATCATGATAGTAAAGGAAGATGGTAAGATTAGCATGTGCAGTATTGCTGAGGATATGGTGGTTTCAAAAGGTGACCTTGTTTTATCTACACCACTGTTGGAAAAGGCAAAGGCTATCGAAGGATATGCATTTGTTTTGCAATCTAGCAGACAAATGGATAATATTCCTGGGGATCATCAATACACTGAGACGGATACAATATTTTGGAGTCATGTAATCAGTAACTTTTAGGCTGTAATGAAGGGTTAACAGCTTGCGGAAGTCTAGTGTAGGTGACAATGCTGCCAATTTCTTGAGGTGCTTTAAACTGTATCTGAAGTTGTGTGATTCAGCACTCGGGAAGTTGAGTGAACAAGCACTTGATCAACTTCTTTGGCTTTGTTGGTCGTATACAGTGTACTCCCACTCCTTGTAAACAGTAGGTCAATTTCTCTAGATGCATTACCTGTGTAGCCTGTAGATCAACCATTATCATTAGAAGCACAGATAAGATGACTTCACCGTCAGTTAACTAGGGCTAAAATAAGAAATAGTGTGCTGAATTTTGTATTTCCATCAAAATGTCTCATCGAAGGTAAAGATACCGAAATAAATGAGTTTCGTGGTCAGACATTTACTAATGGAAGCAATCAGGTGAGTTGTCCGCCGTGACGTTGGTTGTACATGTCAGATTATAATTAACGTTACATCAAGGTAGCAAGCTTATTATTTCTTTGGCTAAAACTGCATGGATCATCCTGCATGCTTCTCTGTTTTCCTTTTTTAGAAATGGATTTGCTGTCCTGTTGCATGAATTCGGAGCACAATAACATGTCTGAAGCCCATGTACTAGGACTCGGACAAGAAATGGTTATCTCCGCCTTCTCTAGCTAAATATAGTTTGTACCCAGTGACAAGAAACGCTTACAATTATGATGAGGGCGACTGGAGGCGCGACGGGCGGGGCGACCACGGGGTCTCCGCCTCCATCCTCCGGTGACCGTCGGCGGGTGGGCGGCCGGTTCTGGGCCCTCGCCGACGCCGACGAGGATGATGGAGATGAGGACGCAGATGCGATGCCGCCATCTCCGCCATCACCGACGCCTTCTGATTTTTTGTGTGATTTTTTGTGTGATTTTTTGAGTGATTTTTTGAGTGCAGGATATGACGAAGATGAAGTGGCAATTACTATCGATGAGGTTTTGCCCCCCGATGATCCGGCTAGGGTTGGGCTTCATGCGGGAGATAAGAAGGAGATGCTTCGCGCGTGGTTCATCGGAGGACGGCGGCGGCGGCGATCCGGCCATGGAAGGGCCCCTTACCTAAGGTACGGCTTCCGAACCTAACGCTTTTCGATATGATTCGACCGGACTCGTGGATCATGGTGAAGAGTAGAAGAAAGCCATGCCGGGCAGGACCTAGATCGGCGCCGGTGGTGGCCGCGGCGGCGACGCCGGCGGTCATGGCGATCCAGATCAAGGCGGCTCGCCAGGAGCATTTGAATTCGCTCCTGGGCCGAAGTGGGCTGGGTGTGGAGGATGGGCTGCAGTGTATCCGTGGGCCGGGAACTGTTGGGTATGAGGCCCAGTCAGGTCCGGTCCCGATCGCTAATGTGGGAGACGTCGCATGCAGCGACCGATCTACGTCCCCAGCCTCATCCTCGCGCCCTAGGGTTTTTCGTCGCCGGAGTCCGCTGCGGCGTTCTGCTGGAGGTGGTCGCGCTCGGCGCATTCCTCCGCTTGGGGCAATGGCTGGCCGCGGTGGTGCGTTGCCGCCGGGGAAAAAGCCCGCCGCGCCTTCCAGGACAGGCCGCGCCGGGGTAGTGCCGCCGCCGGGCGGTGGCCGTGGCGCGGTGCCGTCGCCGGCCCCTGGTTCCGGCCGCGGAGGGGTGCCTCCGGTGGTTTCGGCTGCGGGTCGGGGCACAACGGTGGTCAGTGCGGCCGCGGGCCGTGGTGGCGTGTCGTTGCCTGGTGCCCGCCCGCCGGCGACTGGCTCAGTAGCGTTGCATGCGGTCGGGCGCGGTGCGGTTCCCAGGCCGCCTGCGCCGGGGATGACGAGCGGGCAGCTGCCTAGGGCGGCACCGCCGCCTCACCTCGTCGCCAAGCCTTCGCAGATCAGGGCCGGGACGGTGCAGACGCAGGCACCGCCTCCGCCTCAAACCTCCGGTGTTGGGGGTACTTCTGCCACGCCCCGGGTCAGTGGGGAGATGATGGATATGATGCATACGGGGTTGGTCAGCACCGTGGTTCCTCGTCGTCGGGTGGTGGTCGAGGATATGCTTGGCAGAGCGATGGCTCGGCGGAGCGACCGTTTATGGGACCCACGGGTGGTTTCGTTGAGGGGGCGTCTGGCCTGGGCTATCGACAGCGGGGTGGTTTCCGCGGTAATCGTGCTGGTCGAGGTGGTCGAGGTGGCCGGTACCGCCCACGACTGCCTCCTCCGCCTGTGGTCGAGCAGATGGTCGTTGATGGGACTGTTGAGGAGCCGATGTTGTCAGGTCAGGCTATGGAGGTGGTGTCGGCGCTAGCTAATGCTGAGATACCCGGGAATGAGACCGTGTTGACAGCGTCAGTGGAGGCGACAGACAGGGCTGATTCGGAGAGGGCGTCCAAGTGGGCGCGTAAGAAAGAGAAAATGTTGTGCTATCGATGTGGTGAGAAGGGTCATTTCATTGCTGAGTGTGTGGCTGATCTTTGTAGCACTTGTGGAAAACCGGCACATGATACGGGGGATTCTTCGATTTTGCGAGATCAGGCACCGTCTCTCATGATGTATGGAGTGTACTGTGCTAAACTCACGTTCTTTGAGTCTCCTACTGAGAGGGAGGTTCCTGATGAGACCCTGAGTTTGACAACTGGGATAGTCAAAGTTACCAGAGGAGAGGTCTCTGAGACACAGATTGTGGAGAGGCTGAAGGAGTTAGCTCCAGGTGACTTCCAGTGGGCGCTTGTTAGTCTCGAAGAAAAACTGTTTAGGGTTGAGTTCCCTTCGGTTGAGGATCTGCAGAGACTTCTGAGTTTTGGGATGTGCAATGTGCCGGGTACAGATTATGTCCTTGAGTTTCATGAGTGGAAGAGGGTTGAGCCTCAGGGTAAGCCTCTTACTCAGGTTTGGCTGCGTTTTTCCGGGGCTCCCTCGAAGCCGATGCAGGATGCTAGGCTCGTGGCTAGTTTGGGCATTATGGTGGGGAAACCAGAGAGAGTGGATATGGATTTTACCAGAGCTCACGGGATAGCCCGACTGCTGGTCAGTGTTCTGGATATTGAGTACGTGCCTGAGGTGGTCAAATGGGCATATCGAGGCCAGATTTTTAACCTCGTGATTGAGTTCGAGGATGAGAGTCTGTTCGCCGAGGCGGCTAACGGGCCTGATATTGATATGCACGAGGGATATGACAGTTCGGGGCTTAAGGAGGCGCCGGTTGATGATGCTGGAAGAGAGTCGTCCACTGCACCGGGATCCATTTCTCACACGTCCGGGAATGGGACGGTACCACCCTCCTCGGTGCCTACGACTACTCTGAGATTTGGGTCCTTCGAGCCGGCTTCTGCGCCTCCGAGGCTTTGGAGTGAGCGGGTGGAGTCTGATGAGGTGCTTGAGCACATGTTACCTATTTTGGATTTTGAGGAAGATGTGAGTCCGCCAGTACTAGGGGCTTCGCCGATCCCGGTCAGGGGTGAGGAGGAGGAGGTTCCCTCCCATCTGCTCATTGATAATCCTCAGGTTGAGGGCCTGACGGTGGAGGTATTTCACTCAGGAGGGGGTCCGGGGCTGGTGGTCTCAGTTCCCTCTCCTTCTGTCGCGATGCCGGAGCTGCAGGTGGCGGTTCCGCCTTTTGAAAGGGGCTCGGGGCAGGTGGCCTCGGCGCCCTGTTCTCCTCTCGCGGTGGACGCGGTCTCGGTGGTGGAGGTTTTATCTTCGGGAGGGGGTCCGGGGCAGGTGGCCTCGACACCTTCATCTCCTCTCGCGAGGCCGGAGCTGCAGGCGGCGGCTCCGCTTTCCGGAGGGGGCTCAGGGTAGGTGGCCTCGGGGCCCTCTTCTCCTGTGGCGCCCAGGGTGGCCGGCCCTCCTGGGGCGCCGGTGACCCCTTCTGGCCGAAGGGCCGGGGTGGATGGGGAGCTCGGGCAGGTGGCCCACGCTCAACCTTCCCCCGGCGTGGTGCAGTCTCTCTGTGGTGGGGCGTGACAGACGTCGCCGGTGCCGTTGAGCGCCCCTTCACTTTTCGGCGGTCCAGTTGGTTCGTCGATGGAGGATGACCGGCTGCGTGTTCGGGGTGGGGCAGGAGACCCCACAACGAACAGGGTCACTCGGGAGGAGATTATTGCTTTTGGTGGTATTCTAGATCCGGTTTCTGAGGGGCGATGGTTGAGCTGCCGTCTCTAGGATCATCCGGAGGTGGACGACATACAGCAGCGGTGCGCCATGAGGGCGGCCAAGCTTCGTGACATTGAGGTCACTACTGGTATGTCGGTTAATACCTCTAATTCCATCTTGCATTTTTGTAATGATGAGATTATTAATAATGCAAACCAGCTAGGAATTTCACTAGGTAGTAATGATAGTGAAATTTCAAGTTCTATTAATGATATCCTGGATTTAGAGGCAGAACAGGCTTTAGAGATGATTCGCAACTTAGCAGCGGTTAAACCCATGAATGATTCCGATATTGATGCTTTGGGGGTCAGGGTGCTCGATAATTTTTGTGTGGATCTTGGTCCTCCTCTTCCTGAGCCTGAGGAGGAGGATGAGGGTGTTGAGAATGTTGTAGTTCGAACTTCTGAGCCTGGTTGTGAGGACCGACCGGAGAGTAAGAACATTCCTAAACACAAATGGAAGCGGAAGATCTACCCGGATTCCGCAGTGCGTAGGAGTGCTCGGATCCGAACGGCTAAAAAAATTCCATGACGAGATATGAAAGGAATCTTTTGGAATAGCAGAGGTCTAAAAGACTTGGCTAAAAGAAGGTTTCTTGCAGAGGCATCTATTGAGCATAGGTTGGACTTTATCGCATTGTCGGAAACTGGTAGAGATACCTTTTCGCCACAATTCTTAATACTTTATCGGGCGGTATTGATTTTGACTGGCATTGTCTACCACCGCGAGGAAGATCGGGTGGGATCTTACTCGGAGTTAGATGCGATTCGCTAGAAGTCTGAAGTGTGGTCATGGGAGATTTTGCTGTTAAGTTTAGGGTGCGGTCGAAGGCTGATGGGTTTAACTGGGCTTTGCTGGCGGTATATGGTGCCGCACATCCCGAACTAAAACCGGATTTCTTGGCTGATCTGGTTAGGATTTGCGGTTCTGAGCAACTTCCTATCCTGGTGGGGGGTGATTTCAACATCATTAGAAGGCGTGATGAGAAGAATAATGATAATTTTGACGCCAGATGGTCGTCATGTTTAATACTATCATTGAAAGCTTGGATCTGAGAGAGATAGAGCTTTCGGGAAGAAAGTTTACCTGGGCTAACGCGATGTCAAATACGACGTTTGAAAAGTTGGATCGAGTTCTGGCTAGTGTCGAATGGGAACAGAAATTCCCCTTTGTAACAGTTCAGGCACTTTCTCGCGACATTTCTGACCACACGCCTTTATTTCTTGACTCTGGTGAGGCCACCCACTTGGGAAACAAAAACTCATTTTCTTTCGAGCTTGCTTGGTTTGAGAGAGAAGGCTTCTTTGATCTCGTAGCCAGAGAGTGGACTAAGGATGCAGGTGGTAGGACTGCGCTTGAGCGTTGGCAGAATAAGATTAGGCATTTGAGAAGTTTCCTACGTGGGTGGGCTAAGCATCTTAGCGGGATTTATAAGGTCGAAAAGGAACAGCTCCTTACCCTTATTCAGTCCCTAGATGTAAAAGCAGAAACCACGGTTCTGCCAGCCTCGGAGCTTCACGCCAAGCTTGACGCGGAGATGAGGCTGAAAGACCTTCTTCGTGAGGAAGAATTAAAGTGGGCGCTGCGGGCCAAGGTTCGAAGAGTAGTCCAGGGGGACGCGAACACTCAATTCTTCCACATGATCGCTAATGGAAAGCACAGAAAGAAGAGGATCTTTCAGCTCGAACAAGATGAAGGAACGATTCTTGGTCAGGAGAACCTAAAATTATACATTACTGAATATTACAAGCAGTTGTTTGGGCCTCCAGAGTATAACTGTGTGTCGCTGGATGAGTCTAGGATTGAGGATGTGCCTCAACTTACTGCTGTTGAGAATGATATTTTAGCTGCTCCTTTTTCTGAGAAAGAGGTGTTTGAGGCCATATCGCAGATGAAAAATAATAAGGCTCCCGGCCCGGATGGATTCCCGGCTGAGTTTTATAAGAAGTGATGGCATATTATTAAAGGGGATCTTCTGCCGTTGTTCCATGATTTATTCTCTGGCCAGCTTCACCTTTTTTAGCTGAATTTTGGAATGATAACCCTGCTTCCTAAGAAGACAGAGGCTGTGAGAATCGAGCAATTCAGGCCCATTTGTCTTCTTAATGTTAGTTTCAAAAAATTTACCAAGGTCGGGACGAATAGGCTCACACAGATTGCGCATGCTGTGGTGCAGCCTACTCAAACTGCTTTCATGCCGGACAGGAACATCCTCGAAGGGGTTGTGGTCCTTCATGAAACGCTCCATGAGATTCACACGAAAAAACTTGATGGAGTTGTTTTCAAGGTGGATTTCGAGAAAGCGTACGATAAAGTCAAATGGCCTTTCCTTCAACAGGCCTTACACATGAAGGGTTTTGATGAAGCTTGGCGACGCCAGGTAGAATCTTTCACGCAAAAAGGGAGTTTTGGAATTAAAGTGAATGACGACATAGGTCATTATTTCCAGACACACAAGGGCCTGAGACAAGGGGATCCAATGTCTCCTATTCTGTTCAACATCGTCGTTGACATGTTGGCAATCTTGATAGGTAGGGCAAAGGAGGCCGGTCAGGTGGGTGGCTTGGTGCCTCATCTAGTTGATGGTGGTGTGTCCATCCTGCAGTACGCTGATGATACAATCATCTTTATGGAGTACGACTTGGCTAAGGCGAGAAATATGAAGCTGGTGTTATGCTTATTTGAACAATTGATCGGATTGAAGATTAACTTTCATAAAAGCGAGTTGTTCTGTTTTGGTAGAGCCAATGAGGAATAAGAGGCTTATAGGCAATTGTTTGGATGCGAATTGGGAACATTACCTTTCACGTACCTAGGTATACCCATTCACCATCGTAAGCTGACAAACAGAGAATGGAAGTGCATCGAGGATCGGTTCGAGAAGAAATTGAGTTGCTGGAAGGGCAAACTCATGTCATATGGAGGCCGATTGATTCTTATTAATTCTATGCTCACGAGTATGCCTATGTTTCTCTTATCTTTCTTTGAAGTCCCAGTTGGGGTTAGGAAAAGGCTGGACTTCTATCGATCCCGATTCTTCTGGCAGAGTGATGAACTAAAGAGAAAATACCGACTCGCCAAATGGGATATCATCTATCGACCAAAGGACCAGGGGGGCCTTGGTATTGAGAATCTTGAGGTCAAGAACAGATGTCTTCTCAGTAAGTGGTTGTATAAGTTATCAGTTGAGACTGAGGCAACTTGGGCGCAGATTTGATACGTCTCCAACGTATCTATAATTTTTGATTGCTCCATGCTATATTATCTACTGTTTTCGACATTATTGGGCTTTATTATTCGCTTTTATATTATTTTTGGGACTAACCTATTAACCGGAGGCCCAGCCCAGAATTGCTGTTTTTTGCCTATTTCTGAGTTTCACAGAAAAGGAATATCAAACGGAGTCCAAACGGAATGAAACCTTCGGGAACGTGATTTTTAGGAAGAATATGATCCAGGAGACTTGGACCCTACGTCAAGAAACAAAAGAGGAGGCCACGAGGTAGGGGGTGCGCCCACCCCCCAGGGCGCGCCCTCCACCCTCGTGGCCCCCCTGTTGCTCCACCGACGTACTCCTTCCTCCTATATATACCTACGTACTCCCAAACGATCAGACACGGAGCCAGAAACCTAATTCCACCGCCGCAACCTTCTGTATCCACGAGATCCCATCTTGGGGCCTGTTCCGGAGCTCCGCCGGAGGGGGCATCCATCACGGAGGGCTTCTACATCAACACCATATCCTCTCCGATGAAGTGTGAGTAGTTTACCTCAGACCTTCGGGTCCATAGTTAGTAGCTAGATGGCTTCTTCTCTCTTTTTGGATCTCAATACAATGTTCTCCCCCTCTCTCGTGGAGATCTATTCGATGTAATCTTCTTTTTGCGGTGTGTTTGTTGAGACCGATGAATTGTGGGTTTATGATCAAGATTATCTATGAACAATATTTGAATCTTCTCTGAATTCTTTTATGTATGATTGGTTATCTTTGCAAGTCTCTTCGAATTATCAGTTTGGTTTGGCCTACTAGATTGATCTTTCTTGCAATGGGAGAAGTGCTTAGCTTTGGGTTCAATCTTGCGGTGTCCTTTCCCAGTGACAGTAGGGGCAGCAAGGCACGTATTGTATTGTTGCCATCGAGGATAACAAGATGGGGTTTTTATCATATTGCATGAATTTATCCCTCTACATCATGTCATCTTGCTTAAGGCGTTACTCTGTTTCCATGAACTTAATACTCTAGATGCATGCTGGATAGCGGTCGATGAGTGGAGTAATAGTAGTAGATGCAGGCAGGAGTCGGTCTACTTGTCTCGGACGTGATGCCTATATACATGATCATACCTAGATATTCTCATAACTATGCTCAATTCTGTCAATTGCTCAACAGTAATTCGTTCACCCACCGTAAAATACTTATGCTCTTGAGAGAAGCCACTAGTGAAACCTATGGCCCCCGGGTCTATCTTCATCATATTAATCTTCCAACACTTAGTTATTTCCTTTGCTTTTTACTTTGCTTTTATTTTACTTTGCATCTTTATCACAAAAATACCAAAAATATTATCCTATCATATCTATCAGATCTCACTCTCGTAAGTGACCGTGAAGGGATTGACAACCCCTTATCGCGTTGGTTGCGAGGAGTTATTTGTTTTGTGTAGGTACGAGGGACTCGCGCGTAGCCTCCTACTGGATTGATACCTTGGTTCTCAAAAACTGAGGGAAATACTTACGCTACTTTGCTGCATCACCCTTTCCTCTTCAAGGGAAAACCAACGCAGTGCTCAAGAGGTAGCAAGAAGGATTTATGGCGCCGTTGCCGGGGAGGTCTACGCAAAAGTCAACATACCACGTACCAATCACAATCCCTTATCTCCCGCATTACATTATTTGCCATTTGCCTCTCATTTTCCTCTCCCCCCACTTCACCCTTGCCGTATTATTCGCCCTCTCTTTTCCGTTTGCCTCTTTTTCGCTTGCTTTTTGTTTGCTCGTGTGTTGGATTGCTTGTTTGTCACAATGGCTCAAGATAATACCAAATTATGTGACTTTACCAATACCAACAATAATGATTTCCTTAGCACTCCGATTGCTCCTCTTACCGATACTGAATCTTGTGAAATCAATGCTGCTTTGTTGAATCTTGTCATGAAAGATCAATTCGCGGCCCTTCCCAGTGAAGATGCCGCTACTCATCTAAATAGCTTCGTTGATTTGTGTGATATGCAAAAGAAGAAAGATGTTGATAATGATATTGTTAAATTGAAGCTATTTCCTTTTTCGCTTAGAGATCGTGCTAAAGCTTGGTTTTCGTCTTTGCCTAAAAATAGTATTGATTCTTGGAATAAGTGCAAAGATGCTTTTATCTCTAAGTATTTTCCTCCCGCTAAGATCATCTCTCTTAGAAACGATATTATGAATTTTAAGCAACTTGATCATGAACATGTTGCACAAGCTTGGGAGAGGATGAAATTAATGATACGTAATTGCCCTACTCATGGTTTGAATTTGTGGATGATTATACAAAAATTTTATGCCGGATTGAATTTTGCTTCTAGAAATCTTTTAGATTCGGCCGCGGGAGGCACTTTTATGGAAATCACTTTAGGAGAAGCTACTAAACTCCTAGATAATATTATGGTTAATTATTCTCAATGGCACACTGAAAGATCTACTAATAAAAAAGTGCATGCGATAGAAGAAATTAATGTTTTGAGTGGAAAGATGGATGAACTTATGAAATTATTTGCTAGTAAGAGTGTTTCTTCTGATCCTAATGATATGCCTTTGTCTACTTTGATTGAGAATAATAATGAATCTATGGATGTGAATTTTGTTGGTAGGAATAATTTTGGTAACAACGCGTATAGAGGAAACTTTAATCCTAGGCCTTATCCTAGTAATTCCTCTAATAATTATGGTAATTCCTACAACAACTCTTATGGAAATTTTAATAAGATGCCCTCTGAATTTGAGACTAGTGTTAAAGAGTTTATGAATTCGCAAAAGAATTTCAATGCTTTGCTTGAAGAGAAATTGCTTAAAGTTGATGAATTGGCTAGGAACGTTGATAGAATTTCTCTTGATGTTGATTCTTTAAAGCTTAGATCTATTCCTCCTAAGCATGATATCAATGAGTCTCTCAAAGCCATGAGAATTTCCATTGATGAGTGCAAAGAAAGAACCGCTAGGATGCGTGCTAAGAAAGATTGCTTTATGAAAGCGTGTTCTTCAAATTTCTATGAAAATAAAGATGAAGATCTAAAAGTTATTGATGTGTCCCCTATTAAATCTTTGTTTTGCAATATGAATCTTGATAATGATGGGACTGAATATGATCCACCTTTACCTAGAAGGCGTTCCAAAAATTCGGAGTTTTTAGATCTTGATGCTAAATTGATAAAAGTGGGATTGAAGAAATCAAAACCCTAGATGTTGCTAAACCCACTATTTTGGATTTCAAGGAATTTAATTATGAAAATTGCTCTTTGATAGATTGTATTTCCTTGTTGCAATCCGTGCTAAATTCTCCTCATGCTTATAGTCAAAATAAAGCGTTTACCAAACATATCGTTGATGCCTTGATGCAATCTTATGAAGAAAAGCTTGAGTTGGAAGTTTCTATCCCTAGAAAACTTTATGATGAGTGGGAACCTACTATTAAAATTAAGATTAAGGATCATGAGTTCTATGCTTTATGTGATTTGGGTGCTAGTGTTTCCACTATTCCCAAAACTTTGTGCGATTTGCTAGATTTCCGTGATTTTGATGATTGCTCTCTAAACTTGCACCTTGCGGATTCCACTATTAAGAAACCTATGGGAAGAATTAATGATGTTCTTATTGTTGCAAATAGGAATTATGTGCCCGTAGATTTTATCGTTCTTGATATAGATTGCAATCCTTCATGTCCTATTATTCTTGGTAGACCTTTCCTTAGAACGATTGGTGCAATTATTGATATGAAGGAAGGGAATATTAGATTCCAATTTCCATTAAAGAAAGGCATGGAACACTTCCCTAGGAAGAAAATAAAATTACCATATGAATCTATCATGAGAGCCACTTATGGATTGCCTACCAAAGATGGCAATACCTAGATCTATCCTTGCTTTTATGCCTAGCTAGGGGCGTTAAACGATAGCGCTTGTTGGGAGGCAACCCAATTTTATTTTTAGTTTTTTTGCTTTTTGCTTCTGTTTAGGAATAAATATTTGTTCTAGCCTCTGGTTAGATGTGTTTTTATGTTTTAATTAGTGTTTGTGCCAAGTTAAACCTATAGGATCTTCTTGGATGATAGTTATTTGATCTTGCTGTAATTTCCAGAAACTTTCTGTTCACGAAAATAATTGTTAAAAATCACCAGAACGTGATAAAATAGTGATTCCAATTGCTGCTGATCAATAAACAAATTGTCTAGGTCGTCCTATTTTGGCTTATTTTTTGGAGTTCCAGAAGTTTGCGTTAGTTACAGATTACTACAGACTGTTCTGTTTTTGACAGATTCTGTTTTTCGTGTGTTGTTTGCTTATTTTGATGAATCTATGGCTAGTAAAATAGTTTATAAACCATAGAGAAGTTGGAATACAGTAGGTTTAACACCAATATAAATAAAGAATGAGTTCATTACAGTACCTTGAAGTGGTCTTTTGTTTTCTTTCGCTAACGGAGCTCACGAGATTTCTGTTGAGTTTTGTGTTGTGAAGTTTTCAAGTTTTGGGTGAAAGATTTTGATGGATTATGGAACAAGGAGTGGCAAGAGCCTAAGCTTGGGGATGCCCATGGCACCCCCAAGATAATCTAAGGACACCATAAAGCCAAAGCTTGGGGATGCCCCGGAAGGCATCCCCTCTTTCGTCTACTTCCATCGGTAACTTTACTTGGAGCTATATTTTTATTCACCACATGATATGTGTTTTGCTTGGAGCGTCTTGTATGATTTGAGTCTTTGCTTTTTAGTTTACCACAATCATCCTTGCTGTACACACCTTTTGAGAGAGCCATACATGATTTGGAATTTGTTAGAATACTCTATGTGCTTCACTTATATCTTTTGAGTTATATAGTTTTGCTCTAGTACTTCACTTATATCTTTTAGAGCACGGTGGTGGATTTGTTTTATAGAAACTATTGATCTCTCATGCTTCACTTAGATTATTTTGAGAGTCTTAAATAGCATGGTAATTTGCTTAAATAATCCTAATATGCTTGGTATTCAAGATTAGTAAAAACTTTCTTATGAGTGTGTTGAATACTAAGAAAAGTTTGATGCTTGATAATTGTTTTGAGATATAAAGATGGTGATATTAGAGTCATGCTAGTTGAGTAGTTGTGAATTTGAGAAATACTTGTGTTAAAGTTTGTGATTCCCGTAGCATGCACGTATGGTGAACCATTATGTGATGAAGTCGGAGCATGATTTATTTATTGATTGTCTTCCTTATGAGTGGCGGTCGGGGACGAGCGATGGTCTTTTCCTACCAATCTATCCCCCTAGGAGCATGCGCGTAATACTTTGCTTTGATAACTTGTAGATTTTTGCAATAAGTATATGAGTTCTTTATGACTAATGTTGAGTCCATGGATTATACGCACCCTTCTTCCTTCCCACCATTGCTAGCCTCTCTAATACCGCGCACTTTTCGCCGGTATCATACACCCACCATATACCTTCCTCAAAACAGCCACCATACCTACCTATCATGGCATTTCCATAGCCATTCCGAGATATATTGCCATGCAACTTTCCACCGTTCCGTTTATTATGACACGCTCCATCATTGTCATATTGCTTTGCATGATCATGTAGTTGACATCGTATTTGTGGCAAAGCCACCGTTCATAATTCTTTCATACATGTCACTCTTGATTCATTGCATATCCCGGTACACCGCCGGAGGCATTCATATAGAGTCATATTTTGTTCTAAGTATCGAGTTGTAATTGTTGAGTTGTAAGAAAATAAAAGTGTGATGATCTTCATTTTTTTAGAGCATTGTCCCAAGTGAGGAAAAGGATGATGGAGACTATGATTCCCCCACAAGTCGGGATGAGACTCCGGACGAAAAAAAAGAAAAGAGGCCATAAAAAAAAGGCCCAAATAAAAAAATGAGAGAAAAAGAGAGAAGGGACAATGTTACTATCCTTTTACCACACTTGTGCTTCAAAGTAGCACCATGATCTTCATGATAGAGAGTCTCTCATTTTGTCACTTTCATATACTAGTGGGAATTTTTCATTATAGAACTTGGCTTGTATATTCCAATGATGGGCTTCCTCAAAATGCCCTAGGTCTTCGTGAGCAAGCGAGTTGGATGCACACCCACTTAGTTTCTTTTGTTGAGCTTTCATATACTTATAGCTCTAGTGCATCCGTTGCATGGCAATCCCTACTCACTCACATTGATATCTATTGATGGGCATCTCCATAGCCCGTTGATACGCCTAGTTGATGTGAGACTATCTTCTCCCTTTTTTGTCTTCTCCACAACCACCATTCTATTCCACATATAGTGCTATATCCATGGCTCACGCTCATGTATTGCGTGAAGATTGAAAAAGTTTGAGAACGTCAAAAGTATGAAACAATTGCTTGGCTTGTCATCGGGGTTGTGCATGATTTAAATACTTTGTGTGGTGAAGATAGAGCATAGCCAGACTATATGATTTTGTAGGGATAACTTTCTTTGGCCATGTTATTTTGAGAAGACATGATTGCTTTGTTAGTATGCTTGAAGTATTATTATTTTTATGTCAATATTAAACTTTTGTCTTGAATCTTTCGGATCTGAATATTCATACCACAATTAAGAAGAATTACATTGAAATTATGCCAAGTAGCACTCCGCATCAAAAATTCTGTTTTTATCATTTACCTACTCGAGGACGAGCAGGAATTAAGCTTGGGGATGCTTGATACGTCTCCAACGTATCTATAATTTTTGATTGCTCCATGCTATATTATCTACTGTTTTGGACATTATTGGGCTTTATTATTCACTTTTATATTATTTTTGGGACTAACCTATTAACCGGAGGCCCAGCCCAGAATTGCTGTTTTTTGCCTATTTCAGAGTTTCGCAGAAAAGGAATATCAAACGGAGTCCAAACGGAATGAAACCTTCGGGAACGTGATTTTTAGGAAAATATGATCCAGGAGACTTGGACCCTACGTCAAGAAACAAAAGAGGAGGCCACGAGGTAGGGGCGCGCCCACCCCCCAGGGCGCGCCCTCCACCCTCGTGGGCCCCCTGTTGCTCCACCGACGTACTCCTTCCTCCTATATATACCTACGTACCCCCAAACGATCAGATACGGAGCCAAAAACCTAATTCCACCGCCGCAACCTTCTGTACCACGAGATCCCATCTTGGGGCCTGTTCCGGAGCTCCGCCGGAGGGGGCATCCATCACGGAGGGCTTCTACATCAACACCATAGCCTCTCCGATGAAGTGTGAGTAGTTTACCTCAGACCTTCGGGTCCATAGTTAGTAGCTAGATGGCTTCTTCTCTCTTTTTGGATCTCAATACAATGTTCCCCCCTCTCTCGTGGAGATCTATTCGATGTAATCTTCTTTTTGCGGTGTGTTTGTTGAGACCGATGAATTGTGGGTTTATGATCAAGATTATCTATGAACAATATTTGAATCTTCTCTGAATTCTTTTATGTATGATTGGTTATCTTTGCAAGTCTCTTCGAATTATCAGTTTGGTTTGGCCTACTAGATTGATCTTTCTTGCAATGGGAGAAGTGCTTAGCTTTGGGTTCAATCTTGCGGTGTCCTTTCCCAGTGACAGTAGGGGCAGCAAGGCACGTATTGTATTGTTGCCATCGAGGATAACAAGATGGTTTTTTTATCATATTGCATGAATTTATCCCTCTACATCATGTCATCTTGCTTAAGGCGTTACTCTGTTTCCATGAACTTAATACTCTAGATGCATGCTGGATAGCGGTCGATGAGTGGAGTAATAGTAGTAGATGCAGGCAGGAGTCGGTCTACTTGTCTCGGACGTGATGCCTATATACATGATCATACCTAGATATTCTCATAACTATGCTCAATTCTGTCAATTGCTCAACAGTAATTCGTTCACCCACCGTAAAATACTTATGCTCTTGAGAGAAGCCACTAGTGAAACCTATGGCCCCCGGGTCTATCTTCATCATATTAATCTTCCAACACTTAGTTATTTCCTTTGCTTTTTACTTTGCTTTTATTTTACTTTGCATCTTTATCACAAAAATACCAAAAATATTATCCTATCATATCTATCAGATCTCACTCTCGTAAGTGACCGTGAAGGGATTGACAACCCCTTATCGCGTTGGTTGCGAGGAGTTATTTGTTTTGTGTAGGTACGAGGGACTCGCGCGTAGCCTCCTACTGGATTGATACCTTGGTTCTCAAAAACTGAGGGAAATACTTACGCTACTTTCCTGCATCACCCTTTCCTCTTCAAGGGAAAACCAACGCAGTGCTCAAGAGGTAGCAAGATTCTCAGTAGCAAGTATTTGCAGTCCAAGACTTTGTCCCAGGCGACAGTGAGACCAACTGACTCGCCATTTTGGAAGGGGCTTATGAGAGTCAAAGCTGCCTTCTTTAATAGAAGAAAGTTTATTGTCGGTAATGGCAACACCACCCTCTTCTGGGAGGATACGTGGCTTGGTGAAACACCGTTGGCGCTTCAGTATCTGTCCCTGTATCGTATTGTTCAGCGACGCGATGCTCTTGTTGCAACGATTATGCAGTCCATTCCCCTTAATATTCAGTTTAGGAGGGTGCTTGTTGGCGACCGGTGGGAAGCTTGGCTTCATTTGGTGGGTAGACTGATGGAGGTTCAGCTAGCTCATCAGCCCGATCAGTTGTGTTGGAAGCTTACTAGGTCTGGAGAGTTCACAGTCAAGTCGATGTATATCGATGTCATTAACTCTAGTGTTATTCCTAGTTCTAAACATGTTTGGAAAGTCAAGGTTCCTTTGAAAATTAAAGTGTTTATGTGGTTTGTACATAAACAAGTCATTTTAACAAAGGATAATTTGGCTAAGCGCAACTGGACAGGATCTACTAGGTGTAGTTTTTGTGATCGGGACGAAACTATCAAGCACCTCTTCTTTGATTGCCCGTTGGCGAGAGTTTTGTGGCGCACAGTGCAAATTGCCTTTAGCATTACTCCTCCGAATTCGGTCAGTTCGTTATTTGGAACGTGGCTTGTTGGGATAGAGTCCGAAACAGCTAGACACATTCGCGTAGGAGTTTGTGCGTTGTTATGGGCAATTTGGAACTGCAGAAATGATTTGGCTTTTAACAGAACAACAACTATTCATTTTTTTGCAGGTTTTATTCCGAGCTACTGCGCTGATCCGTATGTGGTCCTTACTCACTCCGACAGAGGCCAGGGAGCGTTTGGTTACTGGATCTGTCCGATGGGAGATGGTAGCGCGGGATATCTTCAACCGGTTTGGATGGTGGTCATGTAATAGGATAGGCGATTAGTTTACCTATCTTGTGTTATGCCAGCCGGTTGTGGCTTTTGGGCCTTTTGTTTTTGGCGTTGTGGCTCTTTGTGAGCTAGCCGCTTTTTTGTTTTCAGACTTTAAGACCTTGTTGAACCTCTTTATTTATCTTTAAATGTGGCTGTATGCATCGTTCTGATGCAGAGGCCGGGGAGTCCCCCCTTTTCGAAAAATATGTACTAGGACAACATGGAATACAAGAGCAGGAACCTTCAATGGAACACAATTCTGTCATGGGAGCAACAGGTGTGATGGCCTGATGTAGCAACAATAATGCTGCAATGGTATCAATCAGTGAGTCCACCCAACTAATTGGCCAAGTCTATGTTCTGTTTTTCATCTTTAGATACTGAACTTTTTCTCTTGAAGTGGAAGAATCAACATTCAGGACCTTGGCACTGGGCACTCCAGAAGAGAAAGAACTAACACGTGCTGATTTCAAAGACCATTTGATTGAATAATACAAGATTTATTCCCGCGAAAAAACTAACCCGTGCTCCCACCCAGTAATAACTTGTGCTATCAACTTCTCATAACTAGTACTATCATGCGTGCTCCCATCCACACTAACCTGTGCTACCAATCAAACTAACCCGTGCTTCCACCTAGTACAAATATGTTTTCCCAACAAAAAGCACAACTCCCGTTTGAAGCACATTTGTGCTCCCTTCATGAACTAACACGTGCTTCCATCTACCACCAAGTCACTAACCTAGTTTCACTATGAAACATAAATTATGCTCCCGTGTGGAGCACATGTTACTGTAGTTGACAGCACGGGTTAGTTCATGGGTGCTCCCAATGTAAAGCACACTTGTGCTTCCACGTGAAGCACACCCACCATGCTCCAAGCGGGAGCACACTCGTGCTTTGAGTAAAATAATGAGAAATAAAATAACCAAAAACAAAATAAAGTACCCAAAAAACACCTATTTCTATGGGAGAAGCGTCCAGCGTGTCCACCACAGGGGACACCCGTGGGTTAGCCCGCAAAGTGTTTTTTACCGGTGCTGGGAGCTACCGGTGATTCTCTCACCAATGCCTTGCTGCCATGTGTAAAGGTGTGTGACCACATGCATGTGTATATCAAAGTATTGATGTAAAAAAATTCTTGTATTTTTGTTTTAAGTTAAATCAATGTCAGATCGATGGGACCCATGCCAGGTGAGAGAGAGACTATCCTGACGTTGCATGTGGTGTCGTGGTACAAATCCTTTCCTTTTATTTTCTCTTTAGTATTTTCAATCATTTTTATCTTTTAAACCATATTGTTATTTTTGAAATATTTTCTATATTTGAATTCCTGAAGCCAAGAGCTTTAGAATAAGACCAAATTTGGATGCATTTCAAACATGTTTTAATTTCAACATTTCAAATGACTGAAACCAGGTTTGTGAAACAAGCGAAATATGTTTTTGAAATAATTGAAATTAGTTTTTTTCATTGAGTGAAATCAATTTTGAAATATGTTTTCTCAGCTGAGTGAAGTATGTTTTCTCAACCGTGTGAAATTATTTTCTTTAGATGAGTGAAATTTGTTTTCCATATACATGACACATATTTCGGTGTGAAATACGTTAAATATAGTGAAATGTGATTTCTAAAATGAGTGAAATCTAACTTTTGTAAATAGGTGTAATGTGTTTTCTGAATCTAATGGAATGTGAAACTGACTGAAAGGTTTTCCGAAACTAGTAAAATAAGTTTTTTTGAAATAATTGAAATTAGTTTTTTTCATTGAGTGAAATCAATTTTGAAATATGTTTTCTCAACTGAGTGAAGTATGTTTTCTCAACCGTGTGAAATTATTTTCTTTAGATGAGTGAAATTTGTTTTCCATAGACATGAAACATATTTTGGTGTGAAATACGTTAAATATAGTGAAATGTGATTTCTAAAATGAGTGAAATCTATCTTTTGTAAATGGGTGTAATGTGTTTTCTGAATCTAGTGAAATGTGAAACTGATTGAAAGGTTTTCTGAAACTAGTGAAATGTGAAACAGACTGACATGCATTTTCTGAAACGAGTAAAACAATTAAATTCAAACTAGCCAAAGTGTATCCAAGATTGATCTTGTTTTGAAGGTCTTGTCGCCCTGAATACAAAAATATAAAAAGCTTCAAAACTGGATATTTAGTTCAAAAGTTATCAACCTTTTAAAATGTCACATAGAAAACAAAGTGCATGTATTTAGTGTCTGCATGCAGCCGTGGTGCGCCTGTTTGCTCTCACCCTGACATCTGACAAAAGGTGCTATTGTGGACCCCGTCCAGTGAAGTATATCTGTTTGTATAAGAGTTGTATTGCTATAAAAGACAAAAATAAAGCATGGTGGGGTCTCCAGCCAGATCAACCTCAACCAATGTTTAACGTGTTGGGGAACGTAGTATTTTCCAACGATCACGCAAGATCTATATAGGAGAAGCATAGCAACGAGCGGGGAGAGTGTGTCCACTTACCCTCGTAAACCGAAAGCAGAAGCGTTTAGTAACGCGGTTGATATAGTCGAACGTCTTTGTGATCCAACCGATCAAGCACCGAACGCACGACACCTCCATGATCTGCACACGTTCAGCTCGGTGACGTCCCTCGAACTCTTGATCCAGCTGAGGTCGAGGGAGAGTTTCGTCAGCACGACGATGTGCTGACGGTGATGATGAAGTTACCGGCGCAGGACTTCTCCTAAGCACTACGACGATATGACCGAGGTGTAAAACTGTGGAGGGGGCACCGCACACGGCTAAGAGATTGTCTGTTGTGCCTTTGGGGTGCCCCCTGCCCCCGTATATAAAGGAGGGGAGGAGGAGGCCGGCCAACAAGGGGCGCGCCAGGGAGAGGGGAGTCCTACTAGGACTCCAGTCCTAGTACGATTCGACCCCACCTTTTTTCCTTCTACCGGAGGGGGGAAAGGGGAAGGAGAGGGAGTAGGAGAAGGAAAGGGGGGTGGCGCCCCCTTCCCAAGTCCAATTCGGCCTCCTCCCTTGTGGGGGGCGCACCAGCCCCTTGTGGGCTGGTTAGCCTCCCTCTTATGGCCCATACGGCCCATATCTTTCCCCGGGGGGTTCCGGTAACCTCCCGGTACTCCGGAAAAATGCCCGAATCATTCGGAACCATTCCGATGTCCGAATGCAACCTTCCAATATATGAATCTTTACCTCTCGACCATTTCGAGACGCCTCGTCATGTTCGTGATCTCATCCGGGACTCCGAACAAACTTTGGTACATCAAATCACATAACTCATAATACAAATCGTCAACGAACGTTAAGCGTGCGGACCCTACGGGTTCGAGAACTATGTAGACATGACCGAGACACATATCCGGTCAATAACCAATAGCGGAACCTGGATGTTCATATTGGCTCCTACATATTCTACGAAGATCTTTATCGGTCAAACCGCATAACAACATATGTTGTTCCCTTTGTCATCGGTATGTTACTTGCCCGAGATTCTATCGTCGGTATCATCATACCTAGTTCAATCTCTTTACCGGCAAGTCTCTTTACTGGTTCCGTAATACTTCATCCCGCAACTAACTCATTAGTCACATTGCTTGCGAGGCTTATAGTGATGAGCATTACTGAGAGGGTCCAGAGATACCTCTCCGATACATGGAGTGACAAATCCTAATCTCGATCTATGCCAACCCAAAAAACACATTCGGATACACCTTTAGAGCATCTTTATAATCACCCAGTTACCTTGTGACATTTGATAGCACACAAGGTGTTCCTCCGGTATTCGGGAGTTGCATAATCTCATAGTCAGAGGAACATGTATAAGTCATGAAGAAAGCAATAGCAATAAAACTCAACGATCATAATGCTAAGCTAACGGATGGGTCTTGTCCATCACATCATTCTCTAATGATGTGATCCCATTCATCAAATGACAACACATGTCTATGGTCAGGAAACATAACCATCTTTGATTAACGAGCTAGTCAAGTAGAGGCATACTAGGGACACTCTGTTTTGTCTATGTATTCACACATGTACTAAGTTTTTAGTTAATACAATGCTAGCATGAATAATAAACATTTATCATGATTTAATGAAATATAAATAACAAATTTATTATTGCCTCTAGGGCATATTTCCTTCATAACGGTGGATGCTCCACCGGTACCTCCCGCCACTTGTAAAAAAAACTTTTTCGTGGGTTAGCCTCACTGCTAGATTTGCCGTTGATTGGGAGCGAGAGTTATCATCGACGTTGTGGCTTGCAGGCGAGCCTAACGGATGAGGAGTGGCTTGGTGGACGGTAGCAGGGAGCAGCATGGGCTAGCGGGCGGTGGTTGGTGAAGGAAATATGCCCTAGAGGCAATAATAAAGTTGTTATTTATATTTCCTTATATCATGATAAATGTTTATTATTCATGCTAGAATTTTATTAACCGGAAACTTAGTACATGTGTGAATACATAGACAAACAGAGTGTCACTAGTATGCCTCTACTTGACTAGCTCGTTGAATCAAAGATGGTTAAGTTTCCTAGCCATAGACATGAGTTGTCATTTGATTAACAGGATCACATCATCAGAGAATGATGTGATTGACTTGACACATTCTGTTAGCTTAGCACTTGATCGTTTAGTATATTGCTATTGCTTTCTTCATGACTTATATATGTTCCTATGACTATGAGATTATGCAACTCCCGGATACCGGAGGAACACTTTGTGTGCTACCAAATGTCACAACATAACTGGGTGATTATAAAGGTGCTCTACAGGTGTATCCGATGGTACTTGTTGAGTTGGCATAGATCGAGATTAGGATTTGTCACTTCGATTGTCGGAGAGGTATCTCTGGGCCCTCTCAGTAATGCACATCACTATAAGCCTTGCAAGCAATGTGACTAATGAGTTAGTTGTGGGATGATGCATTACGGAACGAGTAAAGAGACTTGCCGGTAATGAGATTGAACTAAGTATTGAGATACCGACGATCGAATCTCGGGCAAGTAACATACCGATGACAAAGGGAACAAAGTATGTTGTTATGCGGTTTGACCGATAAAGATCTTCGTAGAATATGTGGGGCCAATATGAACATCCAGGTTCCGCTATTGGTTATTGACCGGAAACATGTCTCGGTCATGTCTACATAGTTCTCGAACCCGTAGGGTCCGCACGCTTAACGTTCGGTGATGGTCGGTATTATGAGTGTTTTGATGTACCAAAAATAGTTCGGAGTCCCGGATGTGATCACGGACATGACGAGTAGTCTCGAAATGGTCGAGACATAAAGATTGATATATTGTATGGCTATATTTGGACACCGGAAGTGTTCCGGGTGATTTCGGAGAAAACCGAAGTGCCGGAAGGTTACCTGCTACCTCTTGAGCACTGCGTTGGTTTTCCCTTGAAGAGGAAAGGGTGATGCAGTAAAGTAGCGTAAGTATTTCCCTCAGTTCTTTAGAACCAAGGTATCAATCAAGTAGGAGACCACGCACGAGTCCCTCGCACCTACACAAACAAATAAATCCTCGCAACCAACGCAATAAAGGGGTTGTCAATCCCTTCACGGTCACTTACGAGAGTGAGATCTGATAGATATGATAGGACAACATTTTTGGTATTTTTATGATAAAGATGCAAAGTAAAATAAAAGGTAATAAAAATAGCTAAGTGTGGGAAGATTAATATGATAGAAAATAGACCCGGGGGCCATAGGTTTCAATAGAGGCTTCTCTCGAGAGCATAAGTATTGCGGTGGGTGAACAAATTACTGTTGAGCAATTGACAGAATTGAGCATAGTTATGAGAATATCTAGGTATGATCATGTATATAGGCATCACGTCCGAGACAAGTAGACCGGCTCCTGCCTGCATCTACTACTATTACTCCACACATCGACCGCTATCCAGCATGCATCTAGAGTATTAAGTTCATAAGAACAGAGTAACGCTTTAAGCAAGATGACATGATGTAGAGGGATAAACTCATGCAATATGATATAAACCCCATCTTGTTATCCTCGATGGCAACAATACAATACGTGCCTTGCTGCCCCTACTGTCACTGGGAAAGGACACCGCAAGAATGAACCCAAAGCTAAGCACTTCTCCCATTGCAAGAAAGATCAATCTAGTAGGCCAAACCAAACTGATAATTTGAAGAGACTTGCAAAGATAACCAATCATACATAAAAGAATTCAGAGAAGATTCAAATATTGTTCATAGATAAACTTGATCATAAACCCACAATTCATCGGTCTCAACAAACACACCGCAAAAGAAGATTACATCGAATAGATCTCCATGAGAGAGGGGGGGACATTGTATTGATATCCAAAAAGAGAGAAGAAGCCATCTAGCTAATAACTATGGACCCGAAGGTCTGAGGTAAACTACTCACACATCATCGGAGAGGCTATGGTGATTATGTAGAAGCCCTCCGTGACCGATGCCCCCTCCGGCGGAGCTCCGGAAAAGGCCCCAAGATGGGATCTCACGGGTACAGAAGGTTGCGGTGGTGGAATTAGGTTTTTGGCTCCGTATCTGGTAGTTTGGGGTACGTAGGTATATATAGGAGGAAGAAGTACGTCGGTGGAGCAACGTGGGGCCCACGAGGGTGGAGGGCGCGCCGGGGGGGGGGGGGGTAGGCGCGCCCCCTACCTCGTGACCTCCTGCTTGATGTCTTGGCATAGGGTCCAAGTCCTCTGGATCACGTTCGTTCCAAAAATCACGTTCCCGAAGGTTTCATTCCGTTTGGACTCCGTTTGATATTTTTTTCTGCGAAACTCTGAAATAGGCAAAAAACAGCAATTTTGGGCTGGGCCTCCGGTTAATAGGTTAGTCCCAAAAATAATATAGAAGTGTATAATAAAGCCCAATAATGTCCAAAACAGAATATAATATAGCATGGAACAATAAAAAATTATAGATACGTTGGAGACGTATCAAGCATCCCCAAGCTTAATTCCTGCTCGTCCTCGAGTAGGTAAATGATAAAAACAGAATTTGTGATGTGGAATGCTACTTGGCATAATTTCAATGTAATTTTCTTAATTGTGGTATGAATATTCAGATCCGAAAGATTCAAGATAAAGGTTTAATATTGACATAAAAGTAATAATACTTCAAGCATACTAACTAAGCAATTATGTCCTCTCAAAATAACATGGCCAAAGAAAGTTCATCCCTACAAAATCATATAGTTTAGTCATGCTCCATTTCCGTCACACAAGAATGCTCTCATCATGCACAACCCCGATGACAAGCCAAGCAATTGTTTCATACTTTAGTAATCTCAAACTTTTTTCAACCTTCATGCAATACATGAGCGTGAGCCATGGATATAGCACTATGGGTGGAATAGAATATAATGATGGGGGTTATGTGGAGAGGACAAAAAAGGAGAAAGTCTCACATCAACGAGGCTAATCAATGAGCTATGGTGATGCCCATCGATTGATGTTAATGCAAGGAGTAGGGATTGCCATGCAACGGATGCACTAGAGCTATAAATGCATGAAAGCTCAACAAAAGAAACTAAGTGGGTGTGCATCCAACTTGCTTGCTCACGAAGACCTAGGGCATTTGAGGAAGCCCATTGTTGGAATATACAAGCCAAGTTCTATAATGAAAAATTCCCACTAGTATATGAAAGTGACAAAACAAGAGACTCTCTATCATGAAGATCATGGTGCTACTTTGAAGCACAAGTGTGGAAAAAAAGATAGTAGCATTGTCCCTTTTTATTTTCTTTTTTTGGGCCTTCTTTTTTTTATTTGGCCTTTCTCTTTTTTTCGGGACAATGCTCTATGAATGATGATCATCACACTTCTATTTATTTACAACTCAATGATTACAACTCGATACTAGAACAAAGTATGACTCTATATGAATGCCTCCAGCGGTATACCGGGATAACAATGAATCAAGAGTGACATGTACGAAAAATTATGAACGGTGGCTTTGCCACAAATACGATGTCAACTACATGATCATGCAAAGCAATATGACAATGATGAGCGTGTCATAATACAAGGAACGGTGGAAAGTTGCATGGCAATATATCTCGGAATGGCTATGGAAATGCCATAATAGGTAGGTATGGTGGCTTTTTTGAGGAAGATATAAGGAGGTTTATGTGTGAATGAGCGTATCATATCACGGGGTTTGGATGCACCGGCGAAGTTTGCACCAACTCTTAATGTGAGAAAGGGCAATGCATGGTACCGAAGAGGCTAGCAATGATGGAAGGGTAAGAGTGCGTATAATCCATGTACTCAACATTAGTCATAAAGAACTCACATACTTATTGCAAAATTCTACAAGTCATCAAAAACCCAGCACTACGCGCATGCTCCTAGGGGGATAGATTGGTAGGAAATGACCATCGCTCGTCCCCGACCGCCACTCATAAGGAGGACAATCAAAGAACACCGCATGTTTCAAATTTGTTACATAACGCTTACCATACGTGCATGCTACGGGATTTCCAAACTTCCACACAAGTATTTCTCAAATTCACAACTACTCAACTAGCACAACTTTAATATCACTACCTCCATATCTCAAAACAATCATCAAGCATCAAACTTCTCTTAGTATTCAACACACTCATGAGAAAGTTTTTACTAATCTTGAATACCTAGCATATTAGGACTAATTTCACAATTAAAGAAAATTACCATGCTGTTTTGTAGGACTCTCAAAATAATATAAGTGAAGCATGAGAGAATAATAGTTTCTATAAAACAAAACTACCACCGTGCTCTAAAAGATATAAGTGAAGCACTAGAGCAAAAGCTATATAGCTCAAAAGATTTAAGTGAAGCGCATAGAGTATTCTAATAAATTCCGAATCATGTGTGTCTCTCTCAAAAGGTGTGTCCAGAAAAGATGATTGTGGTAAACTAAAAAGAAAAGACTCGAATCATACAAGACGCTCCAAGAAAAACACATATCATGTGGTGAATAAAAATATAGCTCCAAGTAAAGTTACCGATGGAAGTAGACGAAAGAGGGGATGCCTTCCGGGGCATTCCCAAGCTTTGGATTTTAGGTGTCCTTAGATTATCTTGGGGTGCCATGGGCATCCCCAAGCTTAGGCTCTTGCCACTCCTTGTTCCATAATCCATCAAATCTTTTACCCAAAACTTGAAAACTTCACAACACAAAACTTAACAGAAAATCTCGTGAGCTCCGTTAGCGAAAGAAAACAAAAAACCACTTTAAGGTACTGTAATGAAGTCATTCTTTATTTATATTGGTGTTAAACCTACTGTATTCCAACTTCTCTATGGTTTATAAACTATTTTACTAGCATAGATTCATCAAAATAAGCAAACAACACACGAAAAACAGAATCTGTCAAAAACAGAACAGTCTGAAGTAATCTGTAACTAACGCAAACTTCTGGAACTCAAAAAATTCAGCCAAAATAGAAAGACTTATATAATTTGTTTATTGATCAGAAGCAATTGGAATCAATATTTTATCACGTTCTGGTGATTTTTAACAATTATTTTCGTGAACAGAAAGTTTCTGCAATTTTCAGCAAGATCAAATAACTATCATCCAAGAAGATCCTATAGGTTTAACTTGGCACAAACACTAATTAATACATAAAAACACATCTAACCAGAGGCTAGATCAAATATTTATTCCTAAACAGAAGAAAAAAGCAAAAAAACTAAAATAAAATTGGGTTGCCTCCCAACAAGCGCTTTTCTTTAAAGCCTTTTTAGCTAGGCATTGAGATTTCGACGATGCTCACATAAAAGACAAGAATTGAAGCACAAAGAGAGCATCATAAAACATGTGAAAATCACATCTAAGTCTAACATACTTCCTATGCATAGGCATCTTGTAGGCAAACAAATTATCAAAGCAAGCAAAAACTAGCATATGCAAGGAAGCGGAAAGAAACAATAGCAATCTCAACATAACGAGAGGTAATTTAGTAACATGAAAATTTCTACAACCATATTTTCCTCTCTCATAATAATTACATGTAGGATCATAAGAAAATTCAACAAAATAGCTATCACATAACATATTCTCAACACGATCCACATGCACGCGAAGTTGACACTCTTCCAAAATAGTGGGATTATCATTAACTAAAGTCATGACCTCTCCAAACCCACTTTTATCAAAAATACCATAAGATTGAACATTCTCCAAATATGTGGGATCTAAAGTTGACACTCTTCCAAACCCTCTTTCAATATTATTTCAAACAATATTATCAATCTCATATTCATCATGTGGATTAAATAAATTTTCAAGATCATAAGAAAAATCACCCCAATCATGATCATTGCAACAAATAGTGGACATAGCAAAACTAGCATCCCCAAGCTTAGGGTTTTGCATATTATTAGCACAATTGACATCAAGAGAATTCATAGTAAAATCATTGCAATCATGCTTTTCATCGAAGGAACTATCAAGCATGGGTGCAATAGCAATGATCTCATTTTTAACATAAGGAACTATAGCAAATTCGTCTTCATAAATATTGGCATGATGGCCACAAGAATAGCAAGCATCATGTTCATCAAGGGATATTTCAACCAAATCATCGGAATCATCATTATCTATAGATTCATGCATATCATTATTTTATTCCAAAGCAACGGTCATTCTTTCAATAAATTCTTGGAGATAGACATTATGAGCAAAGTTTTCATTGCAATATTTAAGTATGACGGAATTTTCAGATTTGTTGAGAGTAAAATCATAGTTTTCAATCAAAGAAGCAACTTCATGAGCACCCTTAAAAACGACAAATTCTTCAATTTGTTTGATATCATAGTAACTATAAACACCCTTTGCATAAGAAGATAAGATTTCATTATCATTGAACTCACATAGGTAGGGAAGGTGTTTTTTAGGGTTCTTAGAGCAACAAGTAAAATCACAAATTTCACAAAGATTCCAAGCATAGCATAGCAAACTATTTATATGATACCATAATAGCTTCCCTTTTTCAGACAAACGATGACGCACAAAATGAGCATGCTCATCTAAAGATTTCCCATCAACTAGGCTAGTTGGGGTTTCAGCACGAGCGTCATAAGGATCGAAGATGATCCAAGTAGGAACACTTTAAGTGGATCCATAACAATAGATTTTCAGCAAGCGAAGATGCAAGCATATAGAAGGCACATGGCAACACGAGCAAACAAAAAGGACGAACGGAAAAGAGAGGGCAAATAAAATGGCAAGGGTGAAGTGGGGCGAGGAAAACGAGAGGCAAATGGCAAATAATGTAATGCGGGAGATAAGGGTTTGTGATGGGTACTTGGTATGTTGACTTTTGCGTAGACTCCCCGGCAACGGCGCCAGAAATCCTTCTAGCTACCTCTTGAGCACTGCGTTGGTTTTCCCTTGAAGAGGAAAGGGTGATGCAGTAAAGTAGCGTAAGTATTTCCCTCAGTTTTTGAGAACCAAGGTATCAATCCAGTAGGAGACCATGCACGAGTCCCTCGCACCTACACAAACAAATAAATCCTCGCAACCAACGCAATAAAGGGGTTTTCAATCCCTTCACGGTCACTTACGAGAGTGAGATCTGATAGATATGATAGGATAATATTTTTGGTATTTTTATGATAAAGATGCAAAGTAAAATAAAAGGTAATAAAAATAGCTAAGTGTGGGAAGATTAATATGATAGAAAATAGACCCGAGGGCCATAGGTTTCACTAGAGGCTTCTCTCGAGAGCATAAGTATTACGGTGGGTGAACAAATTACTGTTGATCAATTGACAGAATTGAGCATAGTTATGAGAATATCTAGGTATGATCATGTATATAGGCATCACGTCCGAGACAAGTAGACCGGCTCCTGCCTGCATCTACTACTATTACTCCACACATCGACCGCTATCCATCATGCATCTAGAGTATTAAGTTCATAAGAACAGAGTAACGCTTTAAGCAAGATGACATGATGTAGAGGGATAAACTCATGCAATATGATATAAACCCCATCTTGTTATCCTCGATGGCAACAACAATACGTGCCTTGCTGCCCCTACTGTCACTGGGAAAGGACATCGAAGATTGAACCCAAAGCTAAGCACTTCTCCCATTGCAAGAAAGATCAATCTAGTAGGACAAACGAAACTGATAATTCGAAGAGACTTGCAAAGATAACCAATCATACATAAAACAATTCAGAGAAGATTCAAATATTGTTCATAGATAAACTTGATCATAAACCCACAATTCATCGGTCTCAACAAACACACTGCAAAACAAGATTACATCGAATAGATCTCCACGAGAGAGGGGGAGAACATTGTATTGAGATCCAAAAAGAGAGAAGAAGTCATCTAGCTAATAACTATGGACCCGAAGGTATGAGGTAAACTACTCACACATCATCGGAGAGGCTGTGGTGTTGATGTAGAAGCCTTCCGTGATCGATGCCCCCTCCGGCGGAGCTCCGGAAAAGGCCCCAAGATGGTATGTCACGGGTATAGAAGGTTGCGGCGGTGGAATTAGGTTTTTGGCTCCGTATCTGGTAGTTTGGGGGTACGTAGGTATATATAGGAGGAAGAAGTATGTCGGTGGAGCAACATGGGGCCCAGGAGGGTGGAGGGCGCGCCCCCCTACCTCATGCCCTCCTGGTTGATGTCTTGACATAGGGTCCAAGTCCTCTGGAACACGTTCATTCCGAAAATGACGTTCCTGAAGGTTTCATTCCGTTTGGACTCCGTTTGATATTCTTTTTCTGCGAAACTCTGAAATAGGCAAAAAACAGCAATTCTGGGCTGGGCCTCCGGTTAATAGGTTAGTCCCAAAAATAATATGAAAGTGTATAATAAAGCTCAATAATGTCCAAAACAGAATATAATATAGCATGGAACAATCAAAAATTATAGATACGTTGGAGACGTATCATTACTGGAACCCCCCGGGAGAACTAATGGGCCACATGGGCCTTAGTGGAGAGAGAGAGAGGGCCGGCCATGGCAGGCCAGGCGCCCCCTCCCCCTTTCGTCCGAATTGGACTAGGGAAGGGGGGCCCTTTCCTTCTCCCTCTCCTCCTTCCTTTGCCCCTCCTAGTAGGAGTAGGAAAGGGGAGTCCTACTCCTACTAGGAGGAGGACTCCTCCTCTCCTGGCGCGCCCCAAGGGCCGGCCGGCCTCCCCCCTTGCTCCTTTATATACGGGGGCAGGGGGCACCCTAGAACACACAAGTTGATTGTTTCCAGCCGTGTGCAGTGCCCCCTCCACCATAATCCACCTCGGTCATATCATCGTAGTGCTTAGGCGAAGCCCTGCGCTGGTAACTTCATCATCACCGTCATCACACCGTCGTGCTGACGAAGCTCTCCCTCGACACTCTGCTGGATCGTGAGTTCGTGGGACGTCACTGAGCTGAACGTGTGCAGATCGTGGAGGTGCCGCACTTTCGGTACTAGGATCGGTCGATCGTGAAGTTGTGAGTTCTACCAACATGCTTCGCACACAGGTGGCTGGCGGGTGTCAGTTTCTCCAACTTTAGTTGAATCGAGTGTGGCTACGCCCGGTCCTTGTTGAAGGTTAAACATCACATACTTGATGAAAAATCGTTGTGGTTTTGATGCATAGGTAAGATTGGTTCTTGCTCAGCCCGTAGCAGCCACGTAAAACTTGCAACAACAGAGTAGAGAATGTCTCACTTGTTTTTGTAGGGCATGTTGTGATGTGATATGGTCAAGACATGACGCTAAATTTTATTGTATGAGATGATCATGTTTTGTAACAGATTTATCGGCAACTGGCAGGAGCCATATGGTTGTCGCTTTATTGTATGAATGCAATCGCCATGTAATTGCTTTACTTTATCACTAAGCGGTAGCGATAGTCGTAGAAGCAATAGTTGGCGAGACGACAACGATGCTACGATGGAGATCAAGGTGTCGCGCCGGTGACGATGGTGATCATGGCAGTGCTTTGGAGATGGAGATCAAAGGCACAAGATGATGATGGCCATATCATATCACTTATATTGATTGCATGTGATGTTTATCCTTTATGCATCTTATTTTGCTTAGTTCTACGGTAGCATTATAAGATGATCCCTCACTAAATTTCAAAGTATAAGTGTTCTCACTGAGTATGCACCGTTGCGAAAGTTCGTCGTGCCGAGACACCACGTGATGATCGGGTGTGATAAGCTCTACGTTCACATACAACAGGTGCAAGCCAGTTTTGCACACGCAGAATACTCGGGTTAAACTTGACGAGCCTAGCATATGCAGATATGGCCTCGGAACACTGAGACCGAAAGGTCGAGCATGAATCATATAGTAGATATGATCAACATAGTGATGTTCACCATTGAAAACTACTCCATCTCACGTGATGATCGGACATGGTTTAGTTGATTTGGATCACGTGATCACTTAGATGATTAGAGGGATGTCTATCTAAGTGGGAGTTCTTAAGTAATTTGATTAATTGAACTTTAATTTATCATGAACTTAGTACCTGATAGTATTTTGCATGTCTATCACTAGTAGAAAACAGGGCTTTGGTCACAGGGAAATATTCACATTAGTCCCGGTTCAGTCACGAACCGGGACTAATGTTAGCATTGGTCCCGGTTCATGAGGCCAGGGGCCTGCTGGGCCTCGTGGGGGCATTGGTCCCGGTTCGTCTGGCCCCTTTGGTCCCGGTTGGTGGGACAAACCGGGACCAATGGGCCTCGCTCCTGGCCCACCACCATTGGTCCCGGTTGATGGCTTGAACTGGGACCATAGGCTGCCCTTTAGTCCCGGTTCATGCCACGAACCGGGACCAATGAGGTGCCTATATATACCCCTCGCCCGCGAGCAGAGCACTCCAGTGTCTGTTTTTCTCTGGCCGGCGAGGGGAGGGCTTTGTGGTGCTCTAGCTCACCTCCTATGCACATGAGGTGTTCGATGAAATGCCCGAGCCACAGTAGTTAAGCTTTCTCCTCTCGAAGCTCGACCTCAAAGCTCCATTTTCCTCGAGATTTGTCTAGGTTTAGCGGAATGCACGCAGATGAACCGGCAATCGATGTACGGTGACAGAGACACCTCCGAGTACATTAAGGGCGTGCATGATTTTCTTGAAGTGGCTAAGGCAAACAAGCAGAATGGTTTTATGTGTTGTCCATGCCCTACATGTGGGAATACGAAGTCTTACTCTGACCGGAAAATCCTTCACACCCACCTGCTTTACAAGGGTTTCATGCCACACTATAATGTTTGGACGAGGCACGGAGAAATAGGGGTTATGATGGAAGATGGCGAAGAAGAAGAGGACGATGACAACTATGTGCGCCTTGAATACGGTGATGCTGCAACGGAGGAAGCTGCTGAAGATCAAGAGGAACCAGACGATGTGCCCAATGATGCTGCAAGGGGGGAAGCTGCTGAAGATCAAGAGGAACCAGTGCCCGATGATGATGATCTCCGCCGGGTCATTGTCGATGCAAGGACGCAATGCGAAAGTCAAAAGGAGAAGCTGAAGTTCGATCGCATGTTAGAGGATCACAAAAAAGGGTTGTACCCCAATTGCAGATGGCAACACAAAGCTCGGTACCGTACTGGAATTGCTGCAGTGGAAGGCAGAGAATGTTGTGCCTGAAAAAGGATTTGAGAAGCTATTGAAAATATTGAAGAAGAAGCTTCCAAAGGATAACGAATTGCCCGACAGTACATACGCAGCAAAGAAGGTCGTATGCCCTCTAGGATTGGAGGTGCAGAAGATACATGCATGCCCTAATGACTGCATCCTCTACCGCGGTGCGTACAAGGATCTGAACGCATGCCCGGTATGCGGTGCATTGCGGTATAAGATCAGACGAGATGACCCTGGTGATGTTGACGGCGAGCCCCCCAGGAAGAGGGTTCCTGCGAAGGTGATGTGGTATGCTCCTATAATACCACGGTTGAAACGTCTGTTCAGAAACGAAGAGCATGCCAAGTTGATGCGATGGCATAGTGAGGACCGTAAGAAAGACGGAAGTTGAGAGCACCCGCCGACGGGTCGCAGTGGAGAAAAATTGAGAGAAAGTACTGGGCTGAGTTTGCAGCTGACCCAAGGAACGTATGGTTTGGTTTAAGCGCGGATGGCATTAATCCTTTCGGGGAGCAGAGCAGCAATCACAGCACCTGGCCCGTGACTCTATGTATGTATAACCTTCCTCCTTGGATGTGCATGAAGCGGAAGTTCATTATGATGCCAGTTCTCATCCAAGGCCCTAAGCAACCCGGCAACGACATTGATGTGTACCTAAGGCCATTAGTTGAAGAACTTTTACAGCTGTGGAATGGAAACGGTGTACGTACGTGGGATGAGCACAAACAGGAGGAATTTAACCTGCACGCATTGCTGTTTGTAACCATCAACGATTGGCCCGCTCTCAGTAACCTTTCAGGACAGACAAACAAGGGATACCACGCATGCACGCACTGTTTAGATGACACTGAAAGTATATACCTGGACAAATGCAGGAAGAATGTGTACCTGGGCCATCGTCGATTTCTTCCGACCAACCATCAATGTCGAAAGAAAGGCAAGCATTTCAAAGGCGAGGCAGATCACCGGAAGAAGCCCGCCATGCGTACCGGTGATCACGTACTTGCTATGGTCAATGATTTACACGTAATCTTTGGAAAGGGTCCCGGCGGACTAGCTGTTCCGAATGACGCTGAGGGACACGCACCCATGTGGAAGAAGAAATCTATATTTTGGGACCTACCCTACTGGAAAGACCTAGAGGTCCGCTCTTCAATCGACGTGATGCACGTGACGAAGAACCTTTGCGTGAACCTGCTAGGCTTCTTGGGCGTGTATGGGAAGACAAAAGATACACCTGAGGCACGGGAGGACCTGCAACGTTTGCACGAAAAAGACGGCATGCCTCCGAAGCAGTATGAAGGTCCTGCCAGCTACGCTCTTACGAAAGAAGAGAAAGAAATCTTCTTTGAATGCCTGCTCAGTATGAAGGTCCCGACTGGCTTCTCGTCGAATATAAAGGGAATAATAAATATGCCAGAGAAAAAGTTCCAGAACCTAAAGTCTCATGACTGCCACGTGATTATGACGCAACTGCTTCCGGTTGCATTGAGGGGGCTTCTACCGGAAAACGTCCGATTAGCCATTGTGAAGCTATGTGCATTCCTCAATGCAATCTCTCAGAAGGTGATCGATCCAGAAATCATACCAAGGCTAAGGAGTGATGTGGCGCAATGTCTTGTCAGTTTCGAGCTGGTGTTCCCACCATCCTTCTTCAATATCATGACGCACGTCCTAGTTCATCTAGTCGACGAGATTGTCATTCTGGGGCCCGTATTTCTACACAATATGTTCCCCTTTGAGAGGTTCATGGGAGTCCTAAAGAAATATGTCCGTAACCGCGCTAGGCCAGAAGGAAGCATCTCCATGGGCCATCAAACAGAGGATGTCATTGGGTTTTGTGTTGACTTCATTCCTGGCCTTAAGAAGATAGGTCTCCCTAAATCGCGGTATGAGGGGAGACTGACTGGAAAAGGCACGCTTGGAGGGGACTCAATAATATGCAGGGACGGATATTCTTGGTCTCAAGCACACTACACAGTTCTACAGAACTCTACCTTGGTGACCCCGTATGTCGATGAACACAAGAACAGTCTGCGCTCCAAACACCCGGAGCAGTGCGACGACTGGATTACATGTGAACACATCAGGACTTTCAGCAGTTGGTTGGAAACACGTCTCAGAGGTGACAACACTGTTTGTGATGAGCTATACTCGTTGTCCAGGGGACCATCTTTGACTGTATTGAATTACAAAGGATACGAGATAAATGGGAATACATTTTACACGATCGCCCAAGATCAAAAGAGCACCAACCAAAACAGCGGTGTCCGCTTTGATGCAGCAACCGAGAGGGGAAAGGACACATATTATGGTTACATAGTGGACATATGGGAACTTGACTACGGACATGATTTTAAGGTCCCTTTGTTTAAGTGCAAATGGGTCAATCTGTCAGGAGGCGGGGTACAGGTAGACCCACAGTACGGAATGACAACAGTGGATCTGAACAATCTTGGGTACACTGATGAACCGTTCGTCCTAGCCAATGATGTGGCACAGGTTATCTATGTGAAGGACATGTCTACCAGACCGAGAAAAAGAAAAGATAAGGAAGCGAATACATCATACGATGAGCCAAAGCGCCACATAGTTCTTTCAGGAAAAAGGGACATTGTGGGAGTGGAGGGCAAGACAGACATGTCTGAAGATTATGAAAAGTTTCATGAAATTCCTCCCTTCAAAGTCAAGGCTGACCCAAGCATCCTGATAAACGATGAAGATTACCCATGGTTACGACGCAATAAGCAAAGGACACAAGCGAAGAAAAAGTGAAGACTTTCTCTCCACAACTATTATGATGATACCATGCCAACTTTCAACCTTTTCGTTGTTCATTTGAAATGCCTGTTGTAACAGACGAGTTTCCGTATGAAACCCTGATATCTCGAAACAGATTGTCCATTTTGTACACGAAGTGCATCTAGTTTTTGACGTAACCCTCTCAACTTTTTAGCACATGCTATGTGGGTGAAATGATGACACCATGCCAACTTTCAACCTTTTCAGAGTTCATTTGTAGTGCTTTTCAACTTCACGACCATATAGCTCAAAAAAAATCAGTAAATGCATGAAAAATAACAAATGAAGTCAGAAAGGGTTGAAAATTGATGATGTGGCTTTGAATGGTTCATTTTGAACACACAAAAAGTCTGGTGTTCAAATAAATTAAAAAAATGAAATCCGTTCGTAATTGATGAGTTTTCGTGCGAAACCCTGATACTTCGAAAGAGATTGTCCATTTTGTACACGAAGTGCATCCAGTTTTTGCCATAACCCTCTCAACTTTTTAGCACATGCTATGTGGGTGAAATGATGACACCATGCCAACTTTCAACCTTTTCAGAGTTCATTTGTAGTGCTTTTCAACTTCACGGCCATATAGCTAAAAAAAATCAGTAAATGCATGAAAAAAAACAAATGAAGTCAGAAAGGGTTGAAAATTGATGATGTGGCTTTGAATGGTGCATTTTGAACACACAAAAAGTCTGGTGTTCAAATAAATTCAAAAAAATGAAATCCCTTCGTAACTGATGAGTTTTCGTCCGAAACCCTGATACTTCGAAAGAGATTGTCCATTTTGTACACGAAGTGCATCCAGTTTTTGCTGTAACCCTCTCAACTTTTTAGCACATGCTATGTGGGTGAAATGATGACACCATGCCAACTTTCAACCTTTTCAGAGTTCATTTGTAGTGCTTTTCAGTTTAAGGGTCATATAGCTCAAAAAAATCAGTGAATGCATGAAAAATAACAAATAAAGTCACAAAGGGTTGAAAATTGATGATGTGTCTTTGAATGGTGCATTTTGAACACACAAAAAGTCTAGTGTTCAAATAAATTCAAAAAAATGAAATCCCTTCGTAACTGATGAGTTTTCGTCCGAAACCCTGATAATTCGAAAGAGATTGTCCATTTTGTACACGAAGTGCATCCAGTTTTTACCGTAACCCTCTCAACTTTTTAGCGTATGCTATGCGGGTGAAATGATGATACCATGCCAACTTTCAACCTTTTCAGAGTTCATTTGTAGTGCTTTTCAATTTAAGGGTCATTTATAGCTCATTAACTAATAGCAAAAAGAATGAACTAAAAATAACCAATTAAAATATGCTATTATGATCAACTAAAACAAAACTATAATATTCTTCAATAACAAAAATAATCAACTAAAAAGCTTTTATAAAACTCCAATAGCAAAAGGAATCAACAAAAAAACTTTTATAAACCTCTAGTATTATTGAAACTAAAATTATATAAAATTTATGCAACTAAAATTATCAAATCATTTTCTGTTTAAAACATTAGAAGCAAAAAGAATTTTCAAAAAGAATGTTTTTGTTAGACATTTTAATAGCAAAAAGCATTATCATAAAGATTTTTTTGTTAGAAACTAAAATAAAAAATCTGTTTTTGAATAGAATCATAAAACACAGTAATATTAAATAGCAGGAAAAAGAATCACAGAAATTTCAAAGAATTCAAATTTGAAAACTAATGGCACTAACAGAAAGTTTATAATTTTTGTGACCTAAAAGCAAAAAGAATTAAAAAATAAAATTTAATAAAATAAATAAAAATAGCAACAGTAAGTATTTTGTTGTAAGTAGAAACAAAATAAAATAAATAAAGCAACAAAGAAAAAAAAGTGCCACCTACTGGGCCACCACGGCCTGAATACGACTAGAAACCCAACCATGGGCCAGGATTCAGGCCCGCAGGTGGCCGAGTAGGCCCACAGGCACACAGTGTACGGTTAGGCCCGAAAGCCTGTAATGAGAGGAGCTCGAGAGGGTGGGCGCAGCAGCGCTTATAAACCACTCTCGAGCTCTCTCAACTAGCGAGGTGGGACTAAACTTTGGCCGCGACGGGGGCAGCACATGTCCTTTGGTCCCGGTTGGTGGCACCAACCGGGACTAAAGGGGGGCATTGGTCCCGGTTGCTGCCATGAACCGGTACCAATGGCCCCCCTTTAGTCCCGGTTGGTGCCACCAAGCGGGACCAAAGGCCGCCACTTCCCGCCCTTTGGGCTGCTGAAAAGAGGCCTTTGGTCCCGGTTGGTGGCACCAACCGAGACTAATGCTTGGACTATATAACAAACACTTGTGAAAAGTTTCAGTTTTCATCGCCAGTTGCCTCCCCCCCACCGTCAGGCTGCTCCACCTCGCCGTCTATGCCACCGCCAACGCCGTCGCCTCCCCGAGCCCGCGCCGTCCTCGTCGCCGGCATCCCTGAGCCCGCCGTCCTCATCGTCCCCGTCGCCGCGTGCCTCCCCGAGCCCACCCCTCCTCGTCCCTGTCACCGCCTGCCGTCCCGAGACCGCTGTCCCTGTCACCGCGTGCCGCCCCGAGCCCGCCGTCCTCGTCGCCGGACTCCTGCCATCGCCGCCCCCCTCGAAGTGATCCCCTCCCTTTCCCATGGTCCCGATCGAGCGCCGCTCTTGCGCCCGAGTGCCCCTTGCTCTCTGCCCCTGCTCCATGGTCGCCGCCGGCCCCGACACATTGAAGAGCAGAACGAGAGGAGAAGGAGTGGAGCAGCAGCAAGACGCTGTCCAATTTTCTGAATTTTCTGAATTTTTTTACAGATATGAACAGTGCATATAGAGGGTGTTTGATCAAATGCTAGATGGCTTTGGGCATTTTTAGAATTTATGATATTTTTTGTGGTGTGGTACTGATGCAAGACAAAGGTGATGGCAAAATTTCAGAATTTTTGGATTGGTTTAGAATAGTTTTTCAGCAAGGAATTTGAATCTGGTTCAAATTTCATTTGAATGAAATTTGAAAATTTTGAACTAATGATCAGAAGGTTTTTGGTGAAATGGAGTGTGGGTACTGTCATGAAGTTGGAGTTATTTTTGTGGTTGTAAAAGAGTTAGGAAAATTTAGAATGTGCTAAATATGTCAAAAAATGTTTTTTTGTTCATATACAGAAAGTTTTTATATATGACTATGGATATATGAGCAATGATGATCCATGGATGTATGCATTGATATATATATGAGAAACGATGTTCATAGAATATTTACCAAGTATATATGTATTTTTGTTCATAGCATTTTTTTCCATTTATATATGTATGTGGCTATAGATGGATATATATGAGAAATGATGATCCATGGAAAAAATTTATATATGCAAAAGTTACATTTTTAGAAAAGTTTTATATATCTAGCTATGAAAGGAAGAAGAAGAAAAAGAAGGAGAGGAAAAACGAAAATAAGAAGAGGAAGAAAGGAGAAGAAGAGGAGAAATAAATAAGAAGAAGAAAAAGGAAAAAAAAAAGAGGAGAAGAAGAAAGGAATAGAGGAGAAGAAGAGAAAATAGAATATTCTATTTTCTCTTCTTCTCCTCTACTCCTTTCTTCTTCTCCTCTTTTTTTTCTTCTTTTTTTCTTCAATCTTCTCCTCTATTAATATCTTCTTCTCCTCTTTTTTTTCTTCTTTTTTTCTTCAATCTTCTCCTCTATTAATATCTTCTTCTCCTTTTTTCTCCTCCATTAATATACCCCATGTCCCGATAACTTCAACATGAGGGGGGGGGGGGTTCGACCTACCCCCTCCCCGATAACATTATTTTCCCATGTATGTATGTCGTTGTTGTCGATATAACCCCCTCCCGGATAACTTCGACCGTGATAACTTATACCACGGGAGCACCCCCCGGCCCTCTCGCTTGACCTAAACTCTCGAGGACACCCAAACCATAGAAAAAAACGCTGTCGGTCTCCTACCCCCTCCCACCGCGCCCCTACCCTTGAAGCGTTGCCGAGGCCAACCCCAAACCCGGAATAAGCTAGGTCTATGTTTGCACTGATATATCCACCTGCTGTCATGTTTGTGTAATAATTGCCATGTTGTAATATTTGCAGAAACAATGGAGCACGGACGAGACGAGGAAGCAGAAGAGGTGTTGGGGGACATAATCTTAGCTGGAGGTGATGTCTTGTTGTATCTTAACGACATGGTCTGGAAGAACAGGGTGAAGAAGCAGGCTACGGTGATCGAAGAGTGGAGGAGGAAAGACATGATTATGATGGCTCCGGTGACCGAACAGAGTCCGGCCAGGTAAATATATTAGTTAAGCCTGTGCTGACTAGCTAATTGATGCATTCATTGTTTTGGTATGTACACATATTAATTAACTCTCGTCTTTCTTCTTTTTTCTAGCCCTCCGGATCGAGCACAACTTCGGTAAAGAGACGAGGCCCGAAGAGAAAGTTACGCTCGGATGAAAGGTTTGAGATCACAGCAATCGCGCGCGACGGCCAACCGATTGAACCCATCCGGACAAAGGAAGCATTTGCTGCTCAGTGCGGGGTTCTTGTTAGGACAAGATCCCAATCAGCATCCACCAATGGTATAAGCCTAAGAAGGAAGACCCTGAGGTGTCTTATGTCAATGATATGCAGAAAGATGATCTTTGGACTGAGCTGAAGGCAAATTTCACCCTACCGCCAGAGGAGGATCCGGAGAAGCCAGTCAAAGAGCAATTAATCAAGTCTCATGCTCTTAAGAAGATGGCAGATCTATTTAGGAGGTGGAAGAATGAGCTGAAAACATTTGTCGACAAAGAAGAGACACCAGATTCATCGCCCGGTATGAGAAGATCAGAGATCACTGGCCCGCATTTGTGGCCGACAAGACATCGGAAAAGAGTACGAAGATGTCAGCGACAAACAAGAAGAATGCTGCGAAGAAGAAGCTTCACCATCGCACAGGGTTAGGTGGCTACCTCAAAGCCCGGCCTAAGTGGGCCAAGGCTGAGAATGATCTGCTTGATAAAGGGATCGAACCACAGACAATGAACTGGCCAGACCGTTGCCGGACTTGGTTCTTCGGGGCTGGCGGAAAATTGGACCCTGTATCAGGGAGGTGCGTTTGGACGGACGAGGTTTTGAGAATACCAGTCAAGAGGCTTCAGCATTATATCGATGCAACGCAGGAAGGGACGTTCGTTCTAGACAGAGAGAACGACGAGCTCACAATGGCCCTCGGGAATCCTGAGCACCCTGGACGGACACGAGGCACGCCTGGCTCCGTTCCGTGGAAGGCTGGTTTTTCGGACGCAGGCGGTTACAAAAGCCAGGAGAGGAGGAAAAAAATGGAGCAGACCCAAATTCAGAAGCTGCACGAAAGGGTTCAAGCGCTAGAGGAACGAGACGACAATCGACATGCCGAAACTACCCCCGAAGCTACCCCGCCATCTCAGCGGAGAAGCAGCGTGGCTTCCACCGAGCTGCGTCAGCCGGAGCATGTCTTGACGGCTCCTGCTAGCTACCCTGTGGATGCTATCACGGAGTCTCAACATTGCCACCTTATGGCGCAATGGCAGAACTTCAAAGTCAAGGCGGCTGTTGGCTCTGTTTTACCTCCTGAACCCGGCGCAACCTACCACTGCCGGCCGATTCCAGAAGGATATGCTAGGGTGATGGTGGATGAAATAACAGAGGGATTTGAGGACCTCCAGCTTGACCACCCTACCGGTGAAGGGGAGACTCGGCTGGGTTCTGCTTTGAAGACTCCATGCCTATGGCGGAAGGAGCTCATTAACCTTCCGAACTGGACGCCTTCGGCGAGTGATCAGGGCACTCAGCCTCCTTCTCCGGCGCGTGGCGGCACTCCGCCTCCTCCTCCGCCTCGTCCTCCGGCGAGTGATCAGGGCACTCAGCCTCCTTCTCCGGTGCGTGGCGGCACTCTACCTCCTTCTCCGCCTGCGCCGGCGTGCCAGAGCAGCCAGCCTCCTCCTTCTCCGCCTCGTCAGCAAGGGCGGAAGAGACCCGCCGCCACTCCGGCTGCTCCGGCGCGTCGTAGTCCTTCTCCTCCGTCTCGTAAGCAAGGAAAGAAGACAGCCGCTCCGTCTGCTCTGCCGGCGTCTAGCAGTACAGCTGCCAGAGGCGGGAGGCAATACAGATTCGGTCCTTCTCTGAAGACTCTAGAGAAGTTACCATATGAGAGGACCGAGGAGGAAACCACGAAGATCGTGTGAGCCGAAGTGACAAACTACTTTGAAGGGGTGAAAGCAAAGAAACATCCACCTCTGGAGGAGAAGGTAGATCCGGTGAAAGCGAAGCGCACTCTGGCTGCCCTGACAAAACCACCAAAGTCTCCGCCGAGAGGCAACTATGAGCGCATTCTTGCAAAGACATTTTCCGAAGCAGAGCGGTCGGGAAGTACTGTCAGTGATCAAAGGTTAAAAGAACGACGAGCTGGGAAAAAAATTGCCCAGTTCGGCGAACAAGAGAACCAATCGTGCCCTCCGCTCAAGGTGTCTAGCGACATCGTCGCTGCAGATCCGAGGATGGTGCCCGGTTATAGAAATCTTGGAGATTACCCTCCCGACGATGTACATTATGATTTCTTGGAGGTGGATGAACACAAATACCATTATGGGAAGCCTCTCATCAAAGATGAAAGATCTCTAACAACGATGATGCGAAGATTACATGGTTGGTACATGAAAACCTGCAGAGAGTCTGGGGGGAGGAATACTTTGACGCTGCGAGTTAAACCGGAGCATGACCTCGTTGGAATTGAACTGTTGAATGTTCCATTTGAGGAGTTCTTCCAGTTTTTCAATCAAAAGGCCCTCGATAAATCAACGATCACTTGCTACTGTCTGTAAGTAGTACTACTTCTGTCATTAAGTCTCTCTATATAGGTCAGCTCTTTCATTGCATGTATTTATAATTATCCTCACTATATTATGCAGATTGAAGATCGCCGAATTGAAGAAAAGACAAATCGGTGATATTGGGTTCATTAACACAAATCTCATAGATGCAACTGAGGTTAAATATCATGCCGAAAATACCGAGGCCAACTTGCTACGGTCGTTGGTAATAAATGAAAACAAAGATATAATACTCTTTCCTTACAACTTCAAGTGAGTGTTACTGTCTTGTGCATATTCGGTTTCCCTTATTAGTCCAGGTTATGGTAATCTAATTGATGACTTATGCATGCGTGCGCAGCTTCCACTATATTATCCTAGAGATTAAGCTTGAGCAGGGAGTAGTAACCGTCTTAGACTCGAGACGAAAAGATCCCCAGGACTATGCAGACATGACTCAAATGCTCGAGAAGTAAGTTAAATCAATCATTATCCATCATATCAGCAACTTTGTTCATTTCCTGATATCAAGTAATTGTTTTCTTTGTCTGGCAGGGTTTGGATAAAATTCACCAAAAAAGCTCCGGGACTGCCGAAGAAGCTGCAATTTAGACACCCGAAAGTAAGTACTATAGTAGCAGGTTCCGCGCATCTCCTAGTGATTCAAGCGCTAGTTTCATCAATACCATTTAACATGCTTGCTTATCAGTTTGATTGACCTCTATTTCTTGTAAAGTGGTTGTGGCAGGAACCCGGGAATAATTACTGTGGATACTACGTTTGCGAGTCCATCCGCCACACGACCTGTGAGCGGGGCTACTCTGACGAACAATATGAAGTGCGTAAGCAATAATATTCACAATTTTATTTTATTCCCATCATTTGTGTTGAGTTTCATTTATTCATATATAAATATATATATATATATATGTATTGACCCCCTTCTTCAAATTAGATCTTTCGGATGCGGGATGAACTCCTAGCACCAGATCGTATGCGAGCAATTCAAGAGCATTGGCGGCATTCTTCCTTAACCACGTGATCGCTGAAAACGGAGAATACTATGTGGACCCCGTGTTCATATATAATTAGGAGATTATATTGTTAGAGATAATTATTGTATATATGTAGCCGGTAGTGTCGGATAGATATACGAGAACTTGTTGTTCGACCAATCTCTCGGAGAAGGAGAGGTGGTTGATATCACTTCTCTCTGTATGCATATATATGTTCATGACAATCTTCTGTTTCCTTCATTTGCTTACTAGCTAGCGTGTCTAGTCCTCTCTATACGTATATAGTACATAGCGTCAACCAAGCACGGAGATAAGAGAGGACACTTCTCTCTATTAATTAGCTAGCTAACACAATATATGAAACACCTAAATTAACCCCCCAAAACCCCCAACCCCCCCCCTTTAAAAAAAAACAAAAACCCCAGCCCCTGAAATGCTGACGCGTGGATGCCTATTGGTCCCGGTTTGTGCCACCAACCGGGACCAAAGGGCTTCCTGCCTGGGCTCGCCGCACGGGCCACGTGGAGGCCTATCTGTCCCGGTTCGTGTAAGAACCGGGACTAAAGGGTTAGGGCATTAGTAACGACCCTTTAGTTCCGGTTCAAAAACCGGGACAAAAGGCCCTTACCAACCGGGACAATAGGCCCTTTTTCTACTAGTGTATGTTGTTGTAGATAGATGGCCCGTGTTGTTGTTCCGTTGAATTTTAATGCGTTCCTAGAGAAAGCTAAGTTGAAAGATGATGGTAGCAACTACACGGACTGGGTCCGTAACTTGAGGATTATCCTCATTGCTGCAGAGAAGAATTATGTCCTGGAAGCACCGCTAGGTGCCAAACCCGCTACAGGAGCAACGCCAGATGTTATGAACGTCTGGCAGAGCAAAGCTGATGACTACTCGATAGTTCAGTCTGCCATGCTTTACGGCTTAGAACCAGGACTTCAACGACGTTTTGAACGCCATGGAGCATATGAGATGTTCCAGGAGTTGAAGTTAATATTTCAAGAAAATGCCCGGATTAAGAGATATGAAGTTTCCAATAAGTTCGACAGCTGCAAGACGGAGGAGAATAGTTCTGTCAGTGAGCATATACTCAAAATGTCTGGGTATAACAATCGCTTGATTCAACTGGGAGTTAATCTTCCTGATGATAGTTTCATTGACAGAATTCTTCAATCACTGCCACCAACCTACAAGAGCTTCATGATGAACTATAACATGCAAGGGATGGATAAGACAATTCCCGAGCTCTTCGCAATGCTAAAGGCTGCGGAGGTAGAAATCAAGAAGGAGCATCAAGTGTTGATGGTCAACAAGACCACCAGTTTCAAGAAAAAGGGTAAAGGGAAGAAGGGGAACTTCAATAAGAACGACAAGCAAGTTGCTGCTCAAGTGAAGAAGCCCAAGTCTGGACCTAAGCCTGAGACCGAGTGCTTCTACTGCAAAGGGATTGGTCACTGGAAGCGGAACTGCCCCAAGTATTTGGCGGATAAGAAGGATGGCAAGGTGAACAAAGGTATATGTGATATACATGTTATTGATGTGTACCTTACTAATGCTCGCAGTAGTGCCTGGGTATTTGATACTGGTTCTGTTGCTAATATTTGCAACTCGAAACAGGGACTACAGATTAAGTGAAGATTGGCTAAGGACGAGGTGACGATGCACGTGGGAAATGGTTCCAAAGTCGATGTGATCGCGGTCGGCACGCTACCTCTACATCTACCTTCGGGATTAGTTTTAGACCTGAATAATTGTTATTTGGTGCTAGCGTTGAGCATGAACATTATATCCGGATCTTGTTTGACGCGAGACGGTTATTCATTTAAATCAGAGAATAATGGTTGTTCTATTTATATGAGTAATATCTTTTGTGGTCATGCACCCTTAAAGAGTGGTCTATTTATGTTAAATCTCGATAGTAGTGACACACATATTCATAATATTGAAGCCAAAAGATGTAGAGTTGATAATGATAGTGCAACTTATTTGTGGCACTGCCGTGTAGGTCATATTGGTGTAAAGCGCATGAAGAAACTCCATTCTGATGGACTTTTGGAATCACTTGATTATGAATCACTTGGTACTTGCGAACCATGCCTCATGGGCAAGATGACTAAAACGCCGTTCTCCGGAATAGTGGAGCGAGCAATAGATTTGTTGGAAATCATACATACTGATGTATGTGGTCCGATGAATGTTGGGGCTCGCGGCAGGTATCGTTATTTTCTCACCTTCACAGATGATTTGAGCAGATATGGGTATATCTACTTGATGAAGCATAAGTCTGAAACATTTGAAAAGATCAAAGAATTTCAGAGTGAAGTGGAAAATCATTGTAACAAGAAAATAAAGTTTCTATGATCTGATCGTGGAGGAGAATATTTGAGTTACGAGTTTGGTCTTCATTTGAAACAATGCGGAATAGTTTCGCAACTCACGCCACCCGGAACACCACAGCGTAATGGTGTGTCCGAACGTCGTAATCATACTTTACTAGATATGGTGCGATCTATAATGTCTCTTACTGATTTACCACTATCGTGGGGTTATGCTTTAGAGATGGCTGCATTCATGTTAAATAGGGCACCATCTAAATCCGTTGAGACGACACATTATGGACTGTGGTTTGGCAAGAAACCAAAGTTGTCGTTTCTTAAAGTTTGGGGCTGCGATGCTTATGTGAAAAAGCTTCAACCTGATAAGCTCGAACCCAAATTGGAGAAATGTATCTTCATAGGATACCCAAAGGAGACTGTTGGGTACACCTTCTATCACAGATCCGAAGGCAAGACATTCGTTGCTAAGAATGGATCCTTTCTAGAGAAGGAGTTTCTCTCGAAAGAAGTGAGTGGGAGGAAAGTAGAACTTGATGAGGTAACTGTACCTGCTCCCTTATTGGAAAGTAGTTCATCACAGAAATCTGTTCCTGTGACTCCTACACCAATTAGTGAGGAAGCTAATGATGATGATCATGTAACTTCAGATCAAGTTACTACCGAACCTCGTAGGTCAACCAGAGTAAGATCCGCACCAGAGTGGTACGGTAATCCTGTTCTGGAGGTCATGTTACTTGACCATGACGAACCTACGAACTATGAGGAAGCGATGATGAGCCCAGATTCCGCAAAATGGCTTGAGGCCATGAAATCTGAGATGGGATCCATGTATGAGAACAAAGTGTGGACTTTGGTTGACTTGCCCGATGATCGGCAAGCCATCGAGAATAAATGGATCTTCAAGAAGAAGACTGACGCTGACGGTAATGTTACTGTCTACAAAGCTCGACTTGTTGCGAAAGGTTTTCGACAAGTTCAAGGAGTTGACTACGATGAGACCTTCTCACCCGTAGCGATGCTTAAGTCCGTCCGAATCATGTTAGCAATTGCTGCATTTTATGATTATGAAATTTGGCAAATGGATGTAAAGACTGCATTCCTGAATGGATTTCTGGAAGAAGAGTTGTATATGATGCAACCTGAAGGTTTTATCGATCCAAAGGATGCTAACAAAGTGTGCAAGCTCCAGCGATCCATTTATGGACTGGTGCAAGCATCTCGGAGTTGGAATAAACGTTTTGATAGTGTGATCAAAGCATATGGTTTTATACAGACTTTTGGAGAAGCCTGTATTTACAAGAAAGTGAGTGGGAGCTCTGTAGCATTTCTAATATTATATGTGGATGACATATTGTTGATTGGAAATGATATAGAATTTCTGGATAGCATAAAAGGATACTTGAACAAGAGTTTTTCAATGAAAGACCTCGGTGAAGCTGCTTATATATTGGGCATCAAGATCTATAGAGATAGATCGAGACGCTTAATTGGACTTTCACAAAGCACATACCTTGATAAAGTTTTGAAGAAGTTCAAAATGGATCAAGCAAAGAAAGGGTTCTTGCCTGTGTTACAAGGTGTGAAGTTGAGTCAGACTCAATGCCCGACCACTGCAGAAGATAGAGAGAAAATGAAAGGTGTTCCCTATGCTTCAGCCATAGGCTCTATCATGTATGCAATGCTGTGTGCCAGACCTGATGTGTGCCTTGCTATTAGTTTAGCAGGGAGGTACCAAAGTAATCCAGGAGTGGATCACTGGACAACGGTCAAGAACATCCTGAAATACCTGAAAAGGACTAAGGATATGTTTCTCGTTTATGGAGGTGACAAAGAGCTCGTCGTAAATGGTTATGTCGATGCAAGCTTTGACACTGATCTGGATGACTCTAAGTCACAAACTGGATACGTATTTATATTAAATGGTGGAGCTGTCAGTTGGTGCAGTTCTAAGCAAAGCGTTGTGGCGGGATCTACGTGTGAAGCGAAGTACATAGCTGCTTCGGAAGTAGCAAATGAAGGAGTCTGGATGAAGGAGTTCATATCCGATCTAGGTGTCATACCTAGTGCATCGAGTCCAATGAAAATCTTTTGTGACAATACTGGTGCAATTGCCTTGGCAAAGGAATCCAGATTTCACAAGAGAACCAAGCACATCAAGAGACACTTCAATTCCATCTGCGACCAAGTCAAGGAGGGAGACATAGAGATTTGCAAGATACATACGGATCTGAATGTTGCAGACCCGTTGACTAAGCCTCTCTCACGAGCAAAACATGATCAGCACCAAGACTCCATGGGTGTTAGAACCATTACTGTGTAATCTAGATTATTGACTCTAGTGCAAGTGGGAGACTGAAGGAAATATGCCCTAGATGCAATAATAAAGTTGTTATTTATATTTCCTTATACCATGATAAATGTTTATTATTCATGCTAGAATTGTATTAACCGAAAACTTAGTACATGTGTGAATACATAGACAAACAGAGTGTCACTAGTATGCCTCTACATGACTAGCTCGTTGAATCAAAGATGGTTAAGTTTCCTAGCCATAGACATGAGTTGTCATTTGATTAACGGGATCACATCATTAGATAATGATGTGATTGACTTGACCCATTCTGTTAGCTTAGCACTTGATCATTTAGTATATTGCTATTGCTTTCTTCATGACTTATACATGTTCCTATGACTATGAGATTATGTAACTCCCGAATACCGGAGGAACACTTTGTGTGCTACCAAACGTCACAACGTAACTGGGTGATTATAAAGGTGCTCTACAGGTGTCTCCGAAGGTACTTGTTGGGTTGGCGTATTTCGAGATTAGGATTTGTCACTCCGATTGTCGGAGAGGTATCTGTGGGCCCACTCGGTAATGCACATCACTATAAGCCTTGCAAGCATTGTAACTAATGAGTTAGTTGCGGGATGATGTATTACGGAACGAGTAAAGAGACTTGCCGGTAACGAGATTGAACTAGGTATTGAGATACCGACGATCGAATCTCGGGCAAGTAACATACCGATGACAAAGGGAACAACGTATGTTGTTATGCGGTTTGACCGATAAAGATCTTCATAGAATATGTGGGAGCCAATATGAACATCCAGGTTCTGCTATTGGTTATTGACCGGAAACGTGTCTCGGTCATGTCTACATAGTTCTCGAACCCGTAGGGTCTGCACGCTTAACGTTCGCTGACGGTCCGTATTATGAGTTTATGTGTTTTGATGTACTGAAGATAGTTCGGAGTCCCGGATGTGATCACAGACATGACGAGTAGTCTCGAAATGGTCGAGACATAAAGATTGATATATTGGACGGCTATATTCGGACACCGGAAGTGTTCCGGGTGATTTCGGAGAAAACCGAAGTGCCGGAGGGTTACCGGAACCCCCCGGGAGAACTAATGGGCCACATGGGCCTTAGTGGAGAGAGAGAGGGCCGGCCAGGGCAGGCTGCGTGCCCCCTCCCCCTCTGGTCCGAATTGGACTAGGGAAGGGGGGGGGGGGGCGGCGCCCCCCTTTGCTTCTCCCTCTCCTCCTTCCCTTACCCCTCCTAGTAGGAGTAGGAAAGGGGATTCCTCCTACTAGGAGGAGGACTCCTCCTCTCCTGGCGCGCCCCAAGGGCCGACCGGCCTCCCCCCTTGCTCCTTTATATACGGGGGCAGGGGGCACCCTAGAACACACAAGTTGATTGTTTTCAGCCGTGTGCGGTGCCCCCTCCACCATAATCCACCTGCAGGTAAAGCTAAGGAACTCTTTGAGACATACAGAGATAGATTGGGTAAATCGGAGTCATATGAAATGAAGTTTGATATGGCAAGAATCATTAAAATATTAGAAGGTCTGGATGAGTTGACCAAACCATTCACACATGAGGAGATAGACAGGGTTGTTCAGGAGATGCCCTCTGACAGAGCCCCCGGCCCAGATGGATTCAATGGTTGCTTCCTAAAATCATGTTGGCATATTATCAAAGAAGATTTTTACAAGCTTTGTAAAGGCTTCTATGATGGATCTTTAGATCTCCAGAGCCTCAATTCTGGTTACATCATGTCGGGACCCCGATTCTAAGTCACACCGATCTAGCCTGTAACACCTCATATCACTTTGCGGCCTCACGCACGGTACTCCCACGGGTGTCGCCTTACCATGGCCTGGGACCGTTTGCGCCTTTTGGCTCACGTATATGACAACGTCGCTAGCATCCATATGACAGAGAACCCGGGCCGACATGGCTAGTCGTGAACCCGAAGCGGCACTAACGTATGGGGACAGGCATACATGAATCAACATCGAACGTGTCGGTCAGCAGCGTGTGAATCCGGGCTGTAGCACTGGGCTAACAGGACTCCGGGAACCCGGGCTGTAGCAGGCTAGGCAGGACTCCGGATGTCACCGCGTGACATTTCCTCGAAGGGACAGACACAGGAACTATGTGAAACACATGCCGGCCAGTCAAGTGTCCAGAGCAGTAGTGCTGGGCTAGCAGGACTCCGGTGAACCGGGCTGTAGCGGACTACTATGGCTCAAGGAGGCACTAGACTACATTTCCCCATAAGAGAGGCTGCCAAGGATAAACAACTAGATTGTCGGATCCCACACATAGCAATACACGTTACACGTACGCATAACATGCAAGTATTTGCTGTACAACATGGCATCACAACATAACGCGAACTGATATAGATAAAAGGCCCAGAAGAGCCACATAGCATTAAGTACAAACAGGGGTCACATGACCCATCATTCAGAGCATACAAGCAACGGAAGCATTACATGTCTGAGTACAGACAACTACAAAAGAAAAAGGCTGAGAAGCCTGACTATCTACAAGACCCTCCCAAGGGTGCAAGATCGTAGCTGAGGTACAAGCTACTCGTCGAAGTCCAAGCGGAGCTACTAGTAAGACTGAAGTCTCCGCTGCAAAAACATAAGTAAAGCAACATGAGTACGAAGGTACTCAGCAAGACTTACATCAGATCCTATCTTACATGCATTTGTATCAAGAAGGTAGTGTGGGGTTTAGTTGCAGCAAGCCAGCTTTGACTCAGTGGCTATCCTGTTCTACGACTACGAGAAACTTCTTTGAGGTAAGAAGGCGCACACGAGTCCACTAATCACCACCTCAATACACCACTATGGATTCACTCCCGTCTCACTACGAGAAGCCATCCATAGCACTCACACTTGTCTTGAGCATTTTAGAGTATCCACTTCAAGGTTGTCTATGTACCACGTAAGCATCCAAGAAGTCCATAACCGAGTACACGGCTATTCGAATAGATCATGATAACCCTGCAGGGGTGTACTGCGTCACACACGCTCTCGCCACTTACCGCCATGTACACGTCATGTACCTCGGCAACCTTCAAGCGGAAGCCTGGCGAGGGTGTCGGCCACGACCTGACTAATCACACAAGACTCTAATCCAGGTTTATCGCCTATTCGGGTTCCATCCGCAAGGAGATCCGGCCGGGGTGTCGCTCACGGCCCCAAACGATGTGCGCAGGGTTCCCAAGCCCACCTCGCCGGATGGATCTACGCTTGGTACACCGTGCCACTTGTGCCTAGTCTGTCCCAAGCCCACCTGGCCGGGTGCCACTTGGTAGACTACTAACACTACCTACAAACACCAGAAACTAATTGCAACTCCTGGACAGAGATCAAGTTGGTTAATAAGTCGAGAGGGGCACTTAAGCATTCCAATGTGTGGTAGTAGCTAGTCATTGGACGACATACACAGAACTCAGTGCTTAAGGACGGTTCCAGTGAGACAACCCACCATGTACTCCTACATGGCCTCTCACCGCTACCTTTACCAAATCGTGTTCACACGCTTAACCCTCAGCACCAGAACATACCGTAACACTCCAACTCATTCCCAATGAATCAGACCTGACACAACTCTAAGCAGTAGCAGGCAAGGCATGGTAGGAACACAACATGGCTCAAACAACTCCTACACATGCTAGTGGGTTTCAACTATTTACTGTGGCAATGACAGGTCATGCAGAGGAATGGGTTCAACTACCGCAGCATAAAGTAGCAGTATAATCGTTGTTGTCCTGATGCAGTAAAAGAGAGAAGGAGCGAGAGAGTAGGATTGATCAGAATGAACAAAGGGGGTTTGCTTGCCTGGTAGATCAACAGCGTGGCACTGCTCCTCAGACAGGTACTCTGGAACACTCTCCGGAGCAGGACCTATCGAGAGGGAACGGTGTCGACAGTCAAAACACAATCATATGCAACAATATGATGCATGAATATGGCATGAATATGTGATGTATTTTGAGCCAATGCATTTAGCATTCAACTTGGAGGAGATCCATTTGAACCAAAGGTTCAAATGCAACTCTAATTTAAGTCCTTATATATGCCATTTATATGTTTTCACTTATACAGTAGGTATAAGTTGGTTTGTCATGCATGAAACTAGTACAGATGGATAGATTGCATTTTTCTGATAATTTTCCATATATAAATTATTTAAATCTGAGCTACGGTTGAATTTCTATGAATTTTAGAAGTTTTGAACATTTTCTGGAATTTCCTGATTTATTTTAAATCCAGAAAGTCCTTTACTGCATCAGCATGACGTCATCGCTGCGTCAGCAGGTCAACGGGCTGGCCAGGGTCAAATCTGACCGGCGGAGCCCACTGGTCAGTGAGACAGGGGTTAGTTTAAGCATAAAATAAAGATTAGGGGCACCGGGGCCCACTGTCAGCGTCAGTGGGGGTAGATTAGAGGGTGATTAGCCTTAAGCTAATCACCTGACAGGTCGGGCCCACATGGCAGGCCGGAGAGGTCGTCGCCGACGACCTCTGGACGCGGCGGCGTCCGCGATATAGGCCACGGGGGCGGCAGCTGAGGGCACCGGGGCGTAGCCCGGGCTCGTCCGCATCCAGGGGAGGTGACGGAAGGTTGCGGGATGGCCGGAGCTCGCCGGAGCGGAGCTCGGGCGGCGGCCGGAGTACGGCCAAGGGCGGGCGCAGCGCTGCGGTGCACGGGGAGGCCACCCGAGGGGCTCTGCGGCACCCTTGTGCCACCAGGAGCACGGTGAGGTGCTCGGGGCGAGCTGTGGTGGCCCTTGCCACGACGGTGACATGGTCGGCGGCGAGGCGCTCGCGGGCACGTCGGCTAGCACGGCTACGGCGCGAATTCGAGCGCGGGAACGGAGGGGAACGGAGGGGAGCTCACGGAGGTTCGGCGGGCGTGCTCAGCGGCTCGGGGGAAGCTCTGGAGTCGACGGAGCGGCGATGGGGATCCACGGCGGCCGGAGGCGAAGAAGGCGACGGCGACGGCTCCACGGGACGCTCCGGCTTGCGTGGCTCGGCGGAGAGCTTCAGAGCGAGGAGGCGGAGCTCCTGCGCGTGTCGGAGAGACGAGGGGGAGACGGTGGCTGCGGCAATGGCGAGTGGCGGCGACGGCAGCGTTCGGGCGCGGATGAGAGAGAGCAAGGGAGAAAGCGAGGGGAAAAACGAGGAGGTCGACCGGACCGGGACGGCACCCGCGACGTCGCTCAGCGCGTCGCGCTGGCAGGGGAGAGGGCAGGCAGGCTGGTGGCGTGGCGGCACGGCGGTGCGCGCGCGTCGGCCACACGCCTGTCCGACTGGCGCGAGGACAACGACGACTGGCACTGGGCCAGTGGGCCGGCTGGGCTACTGGGCCAGGCCAGGCCTCGGGTGAGCACAGGTAAGCTTTTCCCTTTTTGTTTTCTTTTCTATTTTTCTGACATTTGTTCTGATTTAGTAGAATACTAAATCATTTTATTTTCTTATGCCAATTTTTGCAGGGGCTAGTGGTATTATTCCAGAACTCCTCAACAAATGGCATAATTTTTGGACAATATTTATATATATAACAATATATATCCAGAGCAAATAATTACTGCATTAATTCCAAATGCCCAAAATAAATATTTATGATCTCCTAAAAATATTGGTTTGAATTTTATCTCTGTCCAATATTTTCAGAGAGCAACATGAACATTTTCTTGGAACCTTTTGGAGCAATTTTTATCTGGGTCATTTCCAGAAATGATTCTGAGGGTTTCACAGATCCCCATTTCAAATTTAAATGAAATTTAAACATGATGCACACATGACTAGCTAGTCTAGGTCATACCAGAACTAGGGACGTGACAACTCGCCCCCACTTGAAAGAATCTCGTCCCGAGATTCAGGGGTCGATGGAAAGAAGGTGGGGTACTCCAGTCGAAGACGATCTTCTCGCTCCCAAGTAGCTTCTCTCTCGGAATGATGAGACCACTGAACCTTGAGAAACTTGATGTTCTGACGTCGGGTGACACGCTCTGCTTGATCAAGAATGCGAATAGGGTACTCTCGATATGTGAGGTTATCTTGGAGATCAAGCGTTTCATGGTCCACTCCGCGGATGGGATCCGAGAAGCAACGCCTGAGTTGAGAGACGTGGAAGACATCATGGACTCGAGAAAGATGTGGGGGTAGTTCTAACTGGTAGGCAACCTCTCCTCGTTTAGCGAGAATGCGAAAAGGACCAATGTAACGAGGAGCCAACTTGCCCTTGATACCGAAACGATGGGTACCCTTTAGAGGAGTAACCCGAAGGTAAGCCTTGTCGCCAACTTCATAAGCCACTTCCTTATGACGACGGTCATACTGGCTCTTTTGACGAGACTGGGCTGTTTTCAAATTCTCACGAATGATGCGAACTTGCTCTTCTGCTTCCTGGATCATGTCCGGTCCAAAGAATTGTCTTTCACCGGTTTCTGACCAGTTCAAGGGTGTTCGACATCTTCGTCCATACAGAATCTCGAAAGGATCTTTCTTAAGACTGGATTGATAGCTATTGTTATAAGCAAACTCGGCGAAAGGTAGGCATTTCTCCCAATCCATACCGAATGAGATAACGCAAGCTCTAAGCATGTCTTCGAGAATTTGGTTGACCCTTTCCACCTGACCACTTGATTGAGGGTGGAAAGCGGTACTGAAGGAAAGATGGGTGCCCATGGCAGTTTGGAAACTCTCCCAGAAATGAGAAGTGAAGAGACTACCACGGTCTGAATTGATCTCTAGTGGAACACCATGAAGTGACACTATTCGAGAAATATATAAGTCAGCGAGCTGACTAGCAGTGATACTCTCTCGAACAGGTAGGAAGTGAGCCACTTTGGAAAGACGATCAATGACTACGAAGATAGCGTTATTCCCTTTCTTGGTCCTGGGAAAGCCGGTGATGAAATCCATACCAACTTTATCCCATTTCCACTCAGGAATGGCTAAAGGTTGAAGGGTGCCAGCAGGCCTTTGATGCTCTGCCTTAACGCGACGACAAACGTCACAGTTAGCTATGAACTCAGCAATTTCTCTCTTCATCCTAGTCCACCAGAACCTCTGGCGTAGGTCCTGATACATCTTAGTACTACCGGGATGAATCGTGAGAGGAGATTCATGTGCCTCCTTAAGGATCAATTGTCGCAGATGTTGATTCTTGGGAACCACCAAACGATTCTCAAAGAGAACAACACCTCGATCATCCATAGAGAAACAACCACCAACTCCCTTCTTAATGTTTCTCTTGATGCGGGTAACACCCCTATCAAACTTCTGGTCAGAAATGATCTGATCCTCAAGGGTAGGTTTCGCCACCAAGGTAGAGAGGAATCCGTGAGGAGCAATGTGAAGGTTAAGCTTACAGAATTCCTCATGGAGAAGTGGTTGGCCCTGCTGCAACATAAGATTGTTGCAATAGGACTTACGACTTAGCGCATCAGCCATGACATTGCCCTTGCCTGGGGTGTAGGTAATCCCTAAGTCGTAATCTGAGATCAACTCCAACCAACGTCTTTGCCTAAGGTTCAAATCTGGTTGGGTGAAAATATACTTGAGACTCTGGTGATCGGTGTAAATCTCGCAACGTTTACCGAGAAGGTAATGTCGCCATGTCTTAAGAGCATAGACTACGGCTGCAAGCTCTAGATCATGTGTAGGATAATTCTCCTCATGTGGATGCAACTGTCGAGATGCATAGGCAATCACATGACGATCCTGCATAAGAATGCAGCCTAGTCCCTGTCGTGAGGCGTCGCAGTAGATAACAAAGTCTTTAGTGAAATCCGGTGGCACCAGTATGGGAGCAGAAGTCAGGCGTCTTTTCAGTTCCTGAAAACTGTATTCACACTGTGGGGACCACTCAAACTTTTTATCCTTCTTGAGAAGTTCCGTGAGGGGTTTGGCTACTTTGGAGAAGTTTTCAACGAAGCGGCGACAATAACTGGCTAGACCAAGGAAACTCCTAACTTGTTTAACTGTTTCAGGTGGAGTCCAATCAAGAACGGCCTGAACTCTCTCAGGATTGACAGCAATGCCCTTACCAGAGATCACGTGGCCTAGGTAGGTCACTTCTGGCAACCAAAATTCGCACTTGGAGAACTTGGCATAAAGGCGGTGCTCTCTGAGTTTTTCTAACACAAGTCTAAGATGTTCGGCATGCTCTTCCTCGTTCTTCGAGTAGATAAGGATATCATCGAGGTAAACCACGACGAACTTGTCTAAGTACTCCATGAAGATCGAGTTCATCAAGCGGGAGAAGGTAGCTGGAGCATTGGTTAGACCAAAGGACATGACGGTGTACTCGTACTGGCCATAACGAGTGACAAAAGCCGTCTTAGGAATGTCCCCGTTTCTAATCTTGATTTGGTGGTAGCCTAACCTCAAATCCATCTTGGAAAAGACTGAGGATCCAGCGAGTTGATCATACAGGTCGTTGATCCTGGGGAGCGGATACTTGTTCTTTATCGTGACCAAATTAACGGGACGATAATCTACAACCATCCGGTCCGTACCATCCTTCTTCTTGACGAAGAGGACGGGGCAAGCCCAGGGAGAAGAACTAGGACGGATGAAACCCTTTTGCAAGGATTCATCGAGTTGTTTCTTAAGCTCGGCTAGCTCTAAGGGTGCCATCTTGTAAGGTCTCCTAGAGATTGGGGCGGTTCCTGGGATAAGATCTATGACAAACTCTACATCTCTGTCAGGTGGAATACCTGGCAGTTCCTCTGGAAAGACATCCGGAAAGTCACGGACTACCGGGATATCTTCAAGGTCTGGAAGAGGACTGGCGTTAAGAGAATAAAGCTGACGCTTTGCAATTCTGGTGGAGACAGTGACTATCTTGCCAGATGGGTGTGTGAGCTGAACAGACCGGGTGTAACAATCAATCTTGGCGTAATGAGCTTTCATCCAGTCCATACCCAAGATGATGTTAATATCTGAAGACTTGAGGGCTATGAGTGATGCAAGGAATACAAGTCTGTCAACAAGGATTTCGTTACCATGGCTTACACTAGAAGTTTGCCATTTGGATCCAGGAGTTTGAATGAGTAGTGGGGAGGGCATATCACAAAATGATATGTCGTGCAAGCGGGCATAACTTTCGGAAATGAAGGAATGAGACGCCCCAGTATCAAATAGAACCGAAGCTGGATGACAGTTTACAAGGAGTGTACCAAGAACGACATCTGGATCATCCTGAGCGTCTTTAGCTGAGACGTGATGCACACGTCCACATTCAGTGGGAGCTGACTTGGTGCTGATCATCTTGCGTGATGGCTTACCACGGCCAACAGACTTCTCGGGCTGGGGTGGAGCAACACGGGTCTGAGTGCAAATACGGGCGGTGTGTCCTGGCTCTCCGCACTTGTAACAAATCTTGGAGGTTGGACGTGGACCCGCGTTGGCAGGCGGTCCACCAATAGGCCTGGGTGGAGCATACTGCTGAACTGGGTGAGGCGCCACATAAGATGGCCTCGGGTATAACCGGGTGGAAGAGCGGAGTTCGGAATCCAAATCCGGCGCTTCTGAGAACTAGAACCGGAGGAAGAAACCAAATCACGGGTGTGCTTACGAGACTCCTCGTAGGTGAGCTGAGCTGTCTCCGCATTAATGGCCTTGTTCACAAGAGCCTGGAATGTATTGCAATGGTGCAGGTGGAGATCTCGACGCAACTTGGGGTTGAGACCCTTCCGGAACCTAGCCTGCTTCTTAGCGTCCGTGGACACTTCTTCTGTAGCATAGCGGGCGAGGTTCTCAAACTCTCTACTGTAAGCATCAACAGCCATCTTACCCTGGGTGAAACTACAGAACTCTTCTCTCTTGCGGTCAATGAGAGCCTGAGGAATGTGATGCTCGCGAAAAGCCTCAGTGAAATCTCTCCAGGTCGGTATGTGGCCAACTGGAAGCATAGCCTCATAGTTCTGCCACCAAAGACTAGCAGGACCTTCCAGGTGATATGCAGCATAAGTGACCTTGTCACCTTCAGCTACGTTCGCAGAACGCAGCTTGTGTGTGATACTACGGAGCCAGTCATCTGCATCGAGTGGCTCAATAGAATGATGGAAGGTAGGTGGTTTCAGACCAATGAAATCATAGATGGTCGCTGACTCTTTGCACTGGGGTGCGGTGTTCTCCTCGATACGTGCTAACAAGCGGTTAGACTCGTGCTTGTTCCTCTCCATCTCTAACATAAACTCTGCCAACGAAGGCTGGTCGGGAGGATCCTCCTCATCCCTACCACCTCCGTGGTTCAGGCAACGAGCAACAGAACTTCGGTTAACTGACGACATCCTGAGAAGCGGAACCAAGGACGAGGTCAACAACAACTATAGGATGCAACATGTAGCATAAGAAAAATTAGTATCTCTCAAATTCCTAGGACAAATCCGGCAGCATAACGGCGGTAAAATGCTCAAAATGATACATTCTGCAAAGGACGGGGTAGCACCATACTCAACATCGTCACTCAAGGTTCTGAGATATTACTAAACAGGCTACACTGGAGGTACTCAAACTGGGATATGACTCTGATCAACCAATCCTAAGAGACTACGGAGTAGTAACACGTGATCCTGATAGACAGAAGAGGAAGCCTAGTTCCTTAACCCCGTAGGAAAGATAGGATGACTCAGATCAGAAGGGCATGAGGTAAAAGAAGTAAAAAGAGCCTTACGTTCCCTTCCACAATCAATTCCCTTACATAACTAAAGAATTTCTAGACTCAACTTCGACCAGGTTGGCTTGGAAATCCTACAGGCAGTCAGGCTCTGATACCAAAGCTGTCGGGACCCCGATTCTAAGTCACACCGATCTAGCCTGTAACACCTCATATCACTTTGCGGCCTCACGCACGGTACTCCCACGGGTGTCGCCTTACCATGGCCCGGGACCGTTTGCGCCTTTTGGCTCACGTATATGACAACGTCGCTAGCATCCATATGACAGAGAACCCGGGCCGACATGGCTAGTCGTGAACCCGAAGCGGCACTAACGTATGGGGACAGGCATACATGAATCAACATCGAACGTGTCGGTCAGCAGCGTGTGAATCCGGGCTGTAGCACTGGGCTAACAGGACTCCGGGAACCCGGGCTGTAGCAGGCTAGGCAGGACTCCGGATGTCACCGCGTGACATTTCCCCGAAGGGACAGACACAGGAACGATGTGAAACACATGCCGGCCAGTCAAGTGTCCAGAGCAGTAGTGCTGGGCTAGCAGGACTCCGGTGAACCGGGCTGTAGCGGACTACTATGGCTCAAGGAGGCACTAGACTACATTTCCCCATAAGAGAGGCTGCCAAGGATAAACAACTAGATTGTCGGATCCCACACATAGCAATACACGTTACACGTACGCATAACATGCAAGTATGTGCTGTACAACATGGCATCACAACATAACGCGAACTCATATAGATAAAGGCCCAGAAGAGCCACATAGCATTAAGTACAAACAGGGGTCACATGACCCATCATTCAGAGCATACAAGCAACGGAAGCATTACATGTCTGAGTACAGACAACTACAAAAGAAAAAGGCTGAGAAGCCTGACTATCTACAAGACCCTCCCAAGGGTGCAAGATCGTAGCTGAGGTACAAGCTACTCGTCGAAGTCCAAGCGGAGCTACTAGTAAGACTGAAGTCTCCGCTGCAAAAACATAAATAAAGCAACATGAGTACGAAGGTACTCAGCAAGACTTACATCAGATCCTATCTTACATGCATTTGTATCAAGAAGGTAGTGTGGGGTTTAGTTGCAGCAAGCCAGCTTTGACTCAGTGGCTATCCTGTTCTACGACTACGAGAAACTTCTTTGAGGTAAGAAGGCGCACACGAGTCCACTAATCACCACCTCAATACACCACTATGGATTCATTCCCGTCTCACTACGAGAAGCCATCCATAGCACTCACACTTATCTTGAGCATTTTAGAGTATCCACTTCAAGTTGTCTATGTACCACGTAAGCATCCAAGAAGTCCATAACCGAGGACACGGCTATTCGAATAGATCATGATAACCCTGCAGGGGTGTACTGCGTCACACACGCTCTCGCCACTTACCGCCATGTACACGTCATGTACCTCGGCAACCTTCAAGCGGAAGCCTGGCGAGGGTGTCGGCCACGACCTGACTAACCACACAAGACTCTAGTCCAGGTTTATCGCCTATTCGGGTTCCATCCGCAAGGAGATCCGGCCGGGGTGTCGCTCACGGCCCCAAACGATGTGCGCAGGGTTCCCAAGCCCACCTCGCCGGATGGATCTACGCTTGGTACACCGTGCCACTTGTGCCTAGTCTGTCCCAAGCCCACCTGGCCGGGTGCCACTTGGTAGACTACTAACACTACCTACAAACACCAGAAACTAATTGCAACTCCTGGACAGAGATCAAGTTGGTTAATAAGTCGAGAGGGGTCGAGTTACCGGAACCCAATGTGTGGTAGTAGCTAGTCATTGGATAACATACACAGAACTCAGTGCTTAAGGACGGTTCCAGTGAGACAACCCACCATGTACTCCTACATGGCCTCTCACCGCTACCTTTACCAAATCGTGTTCACACGCTTAACTCTCAGCACCAGAACATACCGTAACACTCCAATTCATTCCCAATGAATCAGACCTGACACAACTCTAAGCAATAGCAGGCAAGGCATGGTAGGAACACAACATGGCTCAAACAACTCCTACACATGCTAGTGGGTTTCAACTATTTACTGTGGCAATGACAGGTCATGCAGAGGAATGGGTTCAACTACCGCAGCATAAAGTAGCAGTTGAATCGTTGTTGTCCTAATGCAGTAAAAGAGAGCAGGAGCGAGAGAGTAGGATTGTATCGGAATGAACAAAGGGGGTTTGCTTGCCTGGTAGATCAACAGGGTGGCACTGCTCCTCAGACAGGTACTCTGGAACACTCTCCGGAGCAGGACCTATCGAGAGGAAACGGTGTCGACAGTCAAAAACACAATCATATGCAGCAATATGATGCATGAATATGGCATGAATATGTGATGTATTTTGAGCCAATGCATTTAGCATTCAACTTGGAAGAGATCCATTTGAACCAAGGGTTCAAATGCAACTCTAATTTAAGTCCTTATATGTGCCATTTATATGTTTTCACTTATACAGTAGGTATAAGTTGGTTTGTCATGCATGAAACTAGTACAGATGGATAGATTGCATTTTTCTGATAATTTTTCATATATAAATTATTTAAATCTGAGCTACGGTTGAATTTCTATGAATTTTAGAAGTTTTACTAATTTTCTGGAATTTCCTGATTTAATTTAAATCCAGAAAGTAAATAATTGCGTCAGCATGACGTCATCGCTGCGTCAGCAGGTCAACGGGCTGGCCAGGGTCAAATCTGACCGGCGGAGCCCACTGGTCAGTGAGACAGGGGTTAGTTTAAGCCTAAATAAAAGATTAGGGGCACCGGGGCCCACTGTCAGCGTCAGTGGGGGTAGATTAGAGGGTGATTAGCCTTAAGCTAATCACCTGACAGGTCGGGCCCACATGGCAGGCCGGAGAGGTCGTCGCCGGCGACCTCTGGACGCGGCGGCGTCCGCGATATAGGCCACGGGGGCGGCAGCTGAGGGCACCGGGGCGTAGCCCGGGCTCGTCCGCATCCAGGGGAGGTGACGGAAGGTTGCGGGATGGCCGGAGCTCGCCGGAGCGGAGCTCGGGCGGCGGCCGGAGTACGGCCAAGGGCGGGCGCAGCGCTGCGGTGCACGGGGAGGCCACCCGAGGGGCTCTGCGGCACCCTCGTGGCACCAGGAGCACGGTGAGGTGCTCGGGGCGAGCTGTGGTGGCCCTTGCCACGACGGTGACATGGTCGGCGGCGAGGCGCTCGCGGGCACGTCGGCTAGCACGGCTACGGCGCGAATTCGAGCGCGGGAACGGAGGGGGAACGGAGGGGAGCTCACGGAGGTTCGGCGGGCGTGCTCAGCGGCTCGGGGGAAGCTCTGGAGTCGACGGAGCGGCGATGGGGATCCACGGCGGCCGGAGGCGAAGAAGGCGACGGCGACGGCTCCACGGGCGCTCCGGCTTGCGTGGCTCGGCGGAGAGCTTCAGAGCGAGGAGGCGGAGCTCCTGCGCGTGTCGGAGAGACGAGGGGGAGACGGTGGCTGCGGCAATGGCGAGTGGCGGCGACGGCAGCGTTCGGGCGCGGTGAGAGAGAGCAAGGGAGAAAGCGAGGGGAAAAATGAGGAGGTCGACCGGATCGGGACGGCACCCGCGACGTCGCCCAGCGCGTCGCGCTGGCAGGGGAGAGGGCAGGCAGGCTGGTGGCATGGCGTCACGGCGGTGCGCGCGCGTCGGCCACACGCCTGTCCGACTGGCGCGAGGACAACGACGACTGGCACTGGGCCAGTGGGCCGGCTGGGCTACTGGGCCAGGCCAGGCCTCGGGTGAGCACAGGTAAGCTTTTCCCTTTTTGTTTTCTTTTCTATTTTTCTGACATTTGTTCTGATTTAGTAGAATACTAAATCATTTTATTTTCTTATGCCAATTTTTGCAGGGGCTAGTGGTATTATTCCAGAACTCTTCAACAAATGGCATAATTTTTGGACAATATTTTATATATATAACAATATATATCCAGAGCAAATAATTACTGCATTAATTCCAAATGCCCAAAATAAATATTTATGATCTCCTAAAAATATTGGTTTGAATTTTATCTCTGTCCAATATTTTCAGAGAGCAACATGAACATTTTCTTGGAACCTTTTGGAGCAATTTTTTTATCTGGGTCATTTCCAGAAATGATTCTGAGGGTTTCACAAATCCCCATTTCAAATTAAAATGAAATTTAAACATGATGCACACATGACTAGCTAGTCTAGGTCATACCAGAACTAGGGACGTGACACATCACGCTCATCCCAAAGATCCAATCTCCTGAAACTGCAAATAACTACAGGCCCATCACCTTACTTAACTGTTGTCTGAAGCTTATAACAAAATTGCTTGCTAATCATGTGCAGAAAATCGTCCTGAAAATCATCCACCAAAACCAGTACGACTTTCTCAAGGCAGATCGATCCAAGACTGCTTGGCTTGGGCCTTCGAGTACATTCATCAATGTCAAGCCTCGGGGAGAGCGTGTTGTATCCTGAAGCTGGATTTTGCGAAGGCGTTTGATACTATTCAGCATGAGCCGATGATAGAGATCATGCGCCACATGGGTTTTGATGACAAATGGCTAGGGTGGACCAAGTGCATCTTTTCTTTGGGTTGTTCGGCGGTGCTGCTTAATGGCACCCCTGGGAAGCAGTTTGGCTGCATGTGTGGTGTACGGCAGGGAGATCCACTATCGCCACTGATTTTCGTCCTTGCAGCAGACCTGTTGCAGTCGGCGATCAATGATGCTAGTCAGCTGGGGCTAATCCAATTATCTATCCCTATGCCAAATAATGATTACCCCATCATCTAGTACGCCGATGACACGATTGCTGTCTTCCCCGCTTTCCCAATAAAGGCGCAGCTGCTGAGAGATATTTGTTGGAAATATGCCCTAGAGGCAATAATAAAATGGTTATTATTATATTTCCTTGTTCATGATCATTGTCTATTGTTCATTCTTTAATTGTGTTATCCGGAAATTGTAATACATGTGTGAATGCATAGACTATAACATGTCCCTAGTGAGCCTCTAGTTGACTAGCTCGTTGATCAATAGATGGTTACGGTTTCCTGACCATGGACATTGGATGTCACTGATAACGGGATCACATCATTAGGAGAATGATGTGATGGACAAGACCCAATCCTAAGCATAGCACTAGATCGTGTAGTTCATTTGCTAAAGCTTTTCTAATGTCAAGTATTATTTCCTTAGACCATGAGATCGTGCAACTCCCGGATACCGTAGGAATGCTTTGGGTGTACCAAACGTCACAACGTAACTGGGTGGCCATAAAGGTGCACTACAGGTATCTCCGAAAGTGTCTGTTGGGTTGGCACAGATCGAGACTGGGATTTGTCACTCCGTATGACGGAGAGGTATCTCTGGGCCCCCTCGGTAATGCATCATCATAATGAGCTCAATGTGACCAAGTGGTTGGTCAAGGGATCATGCATTACGGTATGAGTAAAGTGACTTGTCGGTAACGAGATTGAACGAGGTATTGGGATACCGACGATCGAATCTCGGGCAAGTAACGTACCGATTGACAAAGGGAATTGTATACGGGATTACTTGAATCCTCGACATCGTGGTTCATCTGATGAGATCATCGAGGAGCATGTGGGAGCCAACATGGGTATCCAGATCCCGCTGTTGGTTATTGACCGGAGAGTCGTCTCGGTCATGTCTGCGTGTCTCCCGAACCCGTAGGGTCTACACACTTAAGGTTTGGTGACGCCAGGGTTGTAGAGATATTAGTATGCGGTAACCCGAAAGTTGTTCGGAGTCCCGGATGAGATCCCGGACATCAGAGGAGTTCCGGAATGGTCCGGAGGTAAATATTTGTATATAGGAAGTCCAGTTTCAGCCACCGGGAAAGTTTCGGGGGTCACCGGTATTGTACCGGGACCACTGGAAGGGTCCCGGGGGTCCACCGGGTGGGGCCACCTATCCCGGAGGGCCCCATGGGCTGAAGTGGGAAGGGAACCAGCCCCTGGTGGGCTGGTGCGCCCCCCATGGGCCTCCCCCCTGCGCCTAGGGTTGGAAACCCTGGGGGTGGGGGGGCGCCCCACTTGACTTGGGGGGCAAGTTCCCCCTTGGCCACCGCCCCCCCTTGAGATTGGATCTCTAGGGGCCGGCGCCCCCCCAGCGCCCCTATATAAAGAGGGGGGAGGGAGGGCTGCGCACCCAAGCCCCTGGCGCCTCCCTCTCCCCCCGTAACACCTCTCCCTCTCGCTGAGCTTGGCGAAGCCCTACTGAGATCCCCGCTGCTTCCACCACCACGCCGTCGTGCTATTGGATCTCCATCAACCTCCCCTTCCCCCTTGCTGGATCAAGAAGGAGGAGACGTCTCTCCCAACCGTACGTGTGTTGAACGCGGAGGTGCCGTCCGTTCGGTGCTAGGATCATTGGTGATTTGGATCACGACGAGTACGACTCCATCAACCCCGTTCTCTTGAACGCTTCCGCTCGCGATCTACAAGGGTATGTAGATGCACTCCTCTCTCTCGTTGCTAGATGACTCCATAGATTGATCTTGGTGATGCGTAGAAAATTGTAAATTTCTGCTATGATCCCCAACAGTGGCATCATGAGCTAGGTCTATGAGTAGTTTCTATGCACGAGTAGAAGACACGTTGTTGTGGGCGTCGATTTTGTCAATTTACTTGCCGTTACTAGTCTTGTCTTGATTCGGCGGCATCGTGGGATGAAGCGGCCCGGACCGACCTTACACGTACGCTTATGTGAGACAGGTTCCACCAACTGACATGCACTAGTTGCATAAGGTGGCTAGCGGGTGTCTGTCTCTCCCACTTTAGTCGGATCAGATTCGATGAAAAGGGTCCTTATGAAGGGTAAATAGAAATTGGCATATCACGTTGTGGTTTTGGCGTAGGTAAGAATCGTTCTTGCTAGAAACCTATAGCAGCCACGTAAAAGTTTGCAACAACAAATTAGAGGACGTCTAACTTGTTTTTTGCAGCAAGTGTCATGTGATGTGATATGCCAGAAGGATGTGATGAATGATATATGTGATGTATGAGATTGAATCAATGTTTCTTAGTAAAAGGAATCCACGACTTGCCATGTTAGAGGATGAGTATGAAACTGGCAGGAGGCCATAGGAGTTGTCTTGAATTATTTAATGACCTGCGTGTCAAACTAGAACGTCATGTAATTACTTTTTGAACTTTTATTGCTGAACGTAGGCCTAAGTAGTAGAAGTAATGAGTTGGCGGAGACAACTTCATGAAGACACAAATGTGGAGGATCATGATGATGGAGATCATGGATGTCATGGCCCGGTGACGATGAGATGAACATGGTGCCCCGAAGATGGAGAATCAAAAAGGAGAAAATGTCGGAGTAAATGGCCACGGGTAGCCTAACCGACTACCCCTGGTTCTTCTGAAAAAATTATCAGGCCTTCGGGCCTCCAAGCACTCCGAGCATTGGGCCGCCTTCCCTGGCCGGCTACCTCTGAAGCCGACTCCTGGAAGGCGACCCAGCCTCACCAACTCCTCCCCAGGACGACTACGGGGTGGCCGACTCCAAGAAGCCGGCCAAGAAGGACGCCGACTCCTAGGAGCCGGCCGAGACCATAACCACCAAAGCTGTTCCCACATAACGGCGACACGACGGGGTGTGGCCACAGTGCGGCCCACTTCCCCCAAAGCCCGAGGCGGGCATGGCTACAGGAGGCCGTACGGGACGGCCGTCTCCCGTGCGGCTCAACACTGTATGCTGGCCTCGACGTCACCCACGACCGACTCCCGTACGGCCCGCGGGCGGCTGGGCCCCTTCAGCCAGAGAGAGGCGTCAAGGCAGCCCGGCCTTTCCCAGTCGGCCAAGAGCGTAGCCGGCCTCCAGAAGCCGGCTACTCCCTTCCTCGAAGCAGGAGCCCCATTAAGGAGACAAGACGAGGTAAGGCTACAGTGAGAGCCCCCGAGGCGGCCCACTGTAGCCACGCTTACCTCGACAAAGCCCTCGTCATCAGAGGCACGGCTACAGTAAGCAGCCGCCGACAAGACCCTAGGCGGTGGGGCCGGCCTGTCGACCAAGTAGCCGGCAGCCGGCGGGACCCAGCAGCTGGCGGAGAAGCCGGCGAGCGTAGACACTGACGGCTGGGACCAGAGCCCAGCCGGATTACCATTGTACCCCCGGGGGGTAGGCCTATATACACCCCCCGGAGCACCCATGCAAAGGGTGGGCCTCTGAGCATAGTTTGCTTCTAAGCATAGCACACACACACACCATAGATAGAGAGAAGCAAGAGCTAGCCTTGTTCTTCTTCTCCCTTGATCTCAACAGCTCTAGGAGCGATTGTAGCTACCTTTCATCGATCTAGTGATCATGCGGAGACCCCGCAGAGCAGGACTAGGGGTGTTATCTCCTCGGAGAGCCCCGAACCTGGGTAAGATCCGCCGGCGTGCATGTCTTCGCCTCATCCCGTTTCCAGGCACCGGCGACGTTTTATTGGCTCCCACAATGATAAGCCATCCCTTGGCATATGTCGCACCAACCACCCGACATTTGGCGCCCACCGTGGGGCCAGGTGCACCGTCGTCCGGAGACCTGTTCTGGACGGGAACCCTCTTCCTCCCCCGCGAGCGCAGCCAGCCTGCTGCGCCCGATGGCGTTTGCCTCGACGCGCTGCAAGGCGTCGACGACGCCTGCGCAGCGAGCCGCCTCGCCGATCTGCTCGGCGAGACTCGCATCTCCGACGAGCCTGCGTCCGACGCAGGCACCGACTACCCCGAGAGCCGCCTCGTCAGCCTCCTCGACCAACTTCACGTCTCCAGCGAGCCTGCTGCGGACATGGAGTCGGTCGGCTCCACCGACCCGATGCTCATCGACTCTGACACCGCGTCGCTTGACGCCTACCCCTCCGACGTGGTGGTCTTCGACGACCCCCTCCCTCGAGCTGACAGCGGCAGCAGCGCTGTCACCGAAGTGCTGGTCATTAGCCACGTCTCCAACTCGGGCGAGAATGCCCGCGACGCTCAGCAAGCGGCAATGCACGACCTCTCCGTCCCCATCCCGGCCGACGCCGACGCCGAGACCCTGGAGGCACGCCGCCTTGCCCTCATCGCGGAGGGCCAGAAGATAGCCTCGATGAGACGCCTCACCGAGGCCCACCAGCGAAGTCGACCGCGCCGCCTAGCGGCCCGAGCCGAGCCGGCTTCGTCCAGAAGCGCGGCGCAGCCGTCGCCAGCATGCTGGGCGCAGATCGCCCCGTCTACGCCACCCCGCTCGAGAATCTGCGAGCCGCTCAGGCGGCTGCAGAAGAGCTCAATGGGCTGGGAGCCGATGAGCTCCCCTACATGACGAGACGGATCCAACAGCTGCTCGACGCGGCTGCAGAACGGCACGAAGCCGGCGCCCGTGCTGATAGTCATCCCCCGCGCCGGGAGCACGCTGCGACATCCCGCTCGCCGACTGCGAGCGGCGCGCGCCAGAAGAAAGACAAGGAGCCGGCTGCCAGCCGCAGCCGGACTCGCATCACCATCGAGTGCGACACGGATGGCCGCCCTCGAGCTATAGAGCATCAAGGAAATCTGCCTCCTCCCCCGCCTCGAAGAGAAAAACGCCTCACTCCGCCGCCTATTACACACCCGACTCTTGGCGACCGACTCGGCCGCCGAGAAGGAGTCGGTGAGAACGACGCCCGCCACAGGATCGACCGCCTTGCTCGATCCTTGGCGTTAGAAGAAGAAGACGATGTCGGCCCGCCATGCTTTGGCCCCCGCATCCACGACGAGCCCTTTCCCAAAGGGTTCTCGCTCCCTAGAGACACGCCAAGTACAACGGCTCGGTGAAGCCAGAAGATTGGCTCATCGACTACTCCACGGCCGTCAGCATAGCCAACGGCAATCGGCGCGTCGCCGTGAAGTACGTCCCCCTCATGCTGCAAGGCACGGCGCGCACATGGCTCAACAGCCTCAAGCCCTACAACATCAACAGTTGGCTGGACTTCACCGAAGTCTTCGTCCGCAACTTCACCAGCACCTACAAGCGGCCTCCCAAGCCTCGCCAGCTCTCCCTCTGCGTCGAGGGGCCCAACGAGTCGACCCGCGACTACCTCACGCGATGGGCCGAGCTCCGCAACTCTTGCGAGGGAGTGCACGAGGTTCAGGCCATCGAGTACTTCACCGCCGGGTGCCGAGAGGGCACCCTCCTCAAGCACCGACTCCTCTGCGACGAACCGGCTACCCTCGATGAATTGCTGGTCATCGCCGACAAATACGCCACCGCTGACTCCTCAATGAAGACCGAGCTCCGAGTGGACGCCTCGGGGAAAGTACTTGCTCCGGCTCCCAAGACGCCGGCTGGCGACCCTAATCGGCGCCCCTACCAGAACGACCACAAGCGCAAGGGCCCCATGCCAACTTCCTCCAGTGGGCAAATGGCCACAGTTGAAGACGAGCAGCCTGAAGAACGGCCCGCTCCCAAGAAGAAGGGTGGAAGGCCGGCTTGGCAGCCGTCTTTCTCCTACGAACAAGCACTCGATGCCCCCTGCAAGTTCCACAGCGGCGCGAAGCCGTCCAACCACACAACTCAGAAATGCCACTGGCTCACCCGCATCACCAAGGGCGAGGGAATGCTGCCGCCTCCGCCTCCCGGCCCGCCGCCTCCAGCTCCCCAGCAGCAAGCGGCTCGGCCGACAGTCGGCGCCATCCAAGACGAATTCCCCGAAGAGCACGCCGCCTACGTCGTCTTCACAAGTCAAGCCGACGACAAGCGCAGCCGACGCTGGTAGCACCAAGAAGTGAATGCAGTCGCCACTAGCACTCCCGAGTTCATGCATTGGTCAGAAAAGCCAATCAGCTGGAGCCAGGCCGACCACCCAGAGGTGATGCCTTCGCCTGGCTCCTATGCAATGGTCTTGGATGTCACCCTTGCAACGGAGAGGCGAGCTGCCAGGTTTTCCCGCGTCCTGATAGACGGCGGAAGCAGTATCAACATACTGTACCGCGATACCATGGAGAAGCTGAACATCAAAGCGAAGCAGCTCATGCCGAGCCGCACCGTCTTCCATGGTATCGTCCCCGGCCTATCTTGCTCCCCAATCGGCAAGATCAAAATGGATGTTCTCTTCGGAGACAAAGATCATTTTCCGCCGAGAAGCAATATGGTTCGAGGTAGTGGATTTGGAGAGCCCCTATCATGCACTGCTTGGCCGACCTGCTCTGGCCAAGTTCATGGCTGTGCCCCACTACGCCTACCTGAAGATGAAGATGCCGAGCTCGAAGGGGATCATCACGGTAGCCGGCGACTACAAGAAGTCCATCGAGTGCGCCATGGCCAGTAGCCGGCTGGCCGAGTCCCTCGTGGTGGCAGAAGAGAAGAAGATGTTGGAACGGGTTGTGGCCATGGCCGGCAAGCAGCCGGCCTTGTCCCCCAACCCCAAGGATTGTGATGCGCAGGGCTCCTTCCAGCCTGCCAAAGAGACGAAGAAGATACCTCTGGACCCGGAGAACCCGGAGAGGTTCGCTGTCATTGGGGCGAACTTGGACAGTAAATAGGAAGGCGAGCTCGTCGACTTCCTCCGTGAGAATCGAGACATCTTTGCATGGTCCCCAAAGGACATGCCGGGTGTCCCGAAGGATTTCGCCGAGCACAAGCTACATGTCCGAGATGATGCGAAGCCGGTCAAGCAGCCCCTCCGCCGACTGTCAGAAGAGAAGCGAACAATTGTGGGAGAAGAGATAGCCCGGCTCCTTGCAGCCGGCTTTATCATGGAAGTGTTCTTTCCAGAATGGCTTGCCAACCCAGTTCTGGTTCTGAAGAAGAATAACAAGTGGCGTATGTGTATAGACTACACTAGTCTGAACAAGGCCTGCCCAAAGGATCCGTTTGCTCTGCCACGGATTGACCAAGTGATAGACTCCACAGCCGGATGCGAGCTGTTAAGTTTTTTGGATGCATACTCAGGGTATCATCAGATCAAGTTGGACCCGGCTGACCGCCTGAAGACTGCCTTCATCACACCCTTTGGAGCTTTCTGCTACCTGACAATGACATTCGGCTTGAGAAATGCCGGTGCCACTTTTCAGCGTTGCATGCAGAAATGTCTCTTGAAACAACTCGGCAGAAATGCCCACGTCTACGTAGACGACATTGTGGTGAAGACAGAGAAGCGCGGTACCTTGCTGGAAGACCTGAAAGAAACATTTGCCAACTTGCGCCGATTCCAAATCAAGCTCAATCCCGAGAAGTGCGTGTTCGGAGTGCCAGCCGGCTAGCTGCTAGGCTTCCTGGTCTCCGAACGCGGCATTGAGTGCAACCCCGTCAAGATCAAGGCCATCGAGAGGATGGAGATTCCCACCAAGCTGCGGGATGTGCAGAAGTTCACTGGCTGCTTAGCCTCCCTGAATCGTTTTATCAGCCGACTAGGAGAAAAGGCTCTCCCCCTGTACCGACTCATGAAGAAGTCCACTCACTTCGAGTGGAATGATCAAGCCGACCAAGCCTTCCATGAGTTGAAGAAAATGTTGACCACTCCGCCTGTCCTGGCAGCGCCGACTGAGAAGGAGCCCATGCTCCTCTACATCGTCGCGACTAGCCGAGTCGTCAGCACTGTTGTTGTGGTCCAGCGCCCGGAGGAAGGCCGAGCCCAGCTGGTCCAGAGGCCGGTGTACTATCTCAGCGAAGTACTGTCCAGCTCAAAGCAAAACTACCCGCACTACCAAAAGATGTGCTATGGTGTGTACTTCGCTGCCAAGAAACTGAAGCCCTACTTCCAAGAGCACCCCATCACGGTCGTGTGCACTGCCCCGCTCGCCGAGATCATAGGCAGCCGGGATGCATCCGGCCGGGTGGCCAAATGGGCCATTGCGTTGGCGCCCTACACGATTTTCTATCAACCCCGCACCGCCATCAAGTCGCAAGAATTGGCCGACTTCCTTGTTGACTGGGCCGAGACCCAGTACTTACCGCCGGCTCCCGACTCTACCCATTGGCGGATGCACTTTGACGGGTCCAAGATGCGCACCGGCTTGGGAGCCGGCATCGTCCTCACCTCTCCCAAAGGCGACAAGCTCAAGTACACGCTGCAGATCCACTTCGCCGCCTCCAACAACGTGGCCGAGTACGAGGCGCTCGTACACGGGCTCCGGCTAGCCAAAGAGCTTGGCATACGCCGGATCCTGTGCTACGGTGACTCAGACTTGGTGGTCCAGCAATCGTCTGGCGATTGGGACGCCAAGGACGCGAACATGGCGAGCTATCGTTTCCTCGTCCAGCAGATAAGCGGATACTTCGAAGGGTGCGAGTTCCTTCACGTGCCAAGGGCCGACAACGACCAAGCAGATGCCCTAGCACGGATCGGCTCCACCCGACAAGCCATACCGACTGGCGTCTCCCTCCAGCGCCTCCTCAAGCCGTCCATCAAGCCGTCTCCAGAGTCGGATTCCATCTTCGTACCGCCTGCGCCAGAAACAGCCGGATCCGAGTGGAGAAATCCCGCAGGCGGCACGGGGACTTCGACGACTGGCCCGGGGACTGCCGTAGTCGCACCCGACCCGGGGACTTCAGAACCCGGCTCGGGGACTGCAGCAGTCGGCCCGGGGACTGCAACGACACAAGAAGCGGTGGCCGACTCACCCAACCCACCCACCCGAGTCATGGTGGCCACATTAACAGAAGAAGAAGTCATAGCTCCCTCATGGGCCCAGCCCATCCTCAAGTTCCTAGTCAGCAGAGAGCTGCCGGCTGACGAGATCTCAGCAAGACTAGTGCAACGACGAGCCGCAGCATACACAATAATCAACAGAGAGCTTGTGAAGCGCAGCGTCACTGGAGTCTTCCAGCGTTGAAAAAAAGGAGTGGCAATCCTCAAAGACATCCACCAAGGCGAATGCGGCCACCACGCAGCCTCAAGATCCCTTGTGGCCAAGGCTTTCCGCCATGGTTTCTTCTGGCCGACTGCCTTGGAGGATGCTAAAGAAATAGTCAAGAGCTGCAGAGGATGTCAAGTTTTTAGTTCCAAGCAACACCTGCCGGCTTCTGCCCTCAAGACCATTCCCCTTACTTGGCCTTTTGCCGTCTGGGGACTGGACATGGTGGGCCCTTTCAAGACAGCCGCGGCGGCCTGACACATCTACTTGTCGCTGTGGACAAGTTCACAAAGTGGATCGAAGCAAAGCCGATTAAGAAGCTGAACGGGCCGACTGCCGTGACATTCATCACCGACATCACTACTCGGTACGGCGTGCCGCACAGCATCATCACCGACAACGGCACGAACTTCGCCAAAGGAGCACTGGCACGTTTCTGCGCGACGCAGGGCATCCGACTGGACTTAGCGTCCGTTGCCCACCCGCAGTCAAACGGCCAGGTCGAGCGAGCAAATGGACTCATCCTCTCCGGCATCAAGCCCCGACTGGTTGTACCACTGGAGCGATCGGCCGGCTGCTGGCTCGAAGAGCTGCCGGCTGTCCTCTGGAGTCTGCGCACTACACCCAACAAGTCAACCGGCTTCACTCCATTCTTCCTCGTGTACGGTGCCGAGGCTATCATCCCAACAGACATCAAGTTCGACTCGCCTCGGATCACCATGTACACGGAGGAGGAAGCCAAAGAAGCAAGAGAAGACGGCGTCGACCTACTGGAAGAAGGCCGGCTGTTAGCACTCAGCCGGTCCGCCATCTACCAGCAAGGGCTGCGCCGCTACTACAACCGCAAGGTCAAGCCAAGATCCTTCCAAGAGGGCGACCTTGTGCTCCGGCTGATCCAGCGAACAGCCGCCAGCACAAGCTCTCGGCCCCTTGGGAAGGCCCCTTTGTCGTCAGCAAGGCACTCGACAACGACTCCTACTACTTGATCGACGCGCAAAAACCAAGAGCACGCAAGAGAGACGACTCCGGCAAGGAGTCAGAGCGACCATGGAACGCAAACCTCCTAAGACGATTTTACAGCTGAAAAGCAGTATGTATCACGCTCCCCTTTTGTATTAAGTACAAACCAACAGGCCCCCCGAACAGTACTCGGGGACTGCCTTTTATTTATCTATGAATGACGAGTGTCATATCCATGAATGTATTATTACATTTTGAATTTTTGTCCGGCACCGGGTTCGACTAGTCGGCCCGGGGACTGGCCGCCTTGAGCTATATCGAAAGGTTTTCCTAAAGTCAGAAAAGTAGTGCGCCGGCTCCCGAGTCCTCTCTTGTTGAAAGTCGCAGCTCAAAGAACTGACTGTCCGACTAGCAAGAGGAAAGACAGAAAGGACGCCCACACGAAAAACGGCTAAGGAACAACGAACCTATATAGCAAAGAGACGGCCTCCAAACATGCCTGCCGGCTACCAGAGCAGCCGGCTGGCCGGCTTCCTAAAAACTTAGCTTTAGTCCAGCAGAGCTAAAGTACTTCCCCCTCCCCAATCGGCCAGGCACTCCCCCGGCTACAGATTGCAGAGCAACTGTTTGACTGGGGAGGCGGCAACCAAGGGAGGGCGGCAAAGGAAAAAGCAGAAGGACAAAAAGCAAAAGTACAAGGAAAGGCCAAATGCATAAGTCTATATATACATAAAGCCGCCAACAGGCCGGCAACAGACATAAGTTCGAATACACCCAGTGGGTGGAATTGTGCGAACTTAACCAAACATTGTTCTAAAAGTAACAAGACAGGAAAAGCAAAAGACGGCAGACTAGGGCGCGACATGGAGGCCGAGCTGGTCGGTGAAGGCGGCCTCGCCGGCTGAAGGAGTGGCCGACTAGCGGGCCCCGGCTTGACCACCACCTGTGGCAGGCGACGCACTCGCCGCGACGTAGTGCTGGAGGCGCGGTCAGCTGAGGCTGGCCGGCTACTCCACCAGCCGGCTCGGCGTCTTCACCCTCCTCCTCCTCCTCTTCGCCCTCGTCGCTGGAGTCGATCTCCTCCGCCGAGTCCTCACCGTACGCCGGGTCCAGCCCGAACCACTCTTCCGGCTGGGCGACTCCATTGTCGTCCACCTCGGGGGCGAAGACGCTGGTGTCGGTATAGTCGGCGATTGCCGAAGCCCGCCGAATGATGGCCGGCCGCGCCGGCTCCAGCTCCGTGTCGGCTTGCTGCCGCCAGGTAGCCAGCTGGTCCAGGTTCAGGCCGGGATACCAGGCCTTGACGAACTCCAGCGCCCGCCTGGCGCCGGAGCGAGCCGCCGAGGCCTTCCAAGCCTCGAAGCGGCCGACTGCCACCTCCAGCCAGTCGGCGGTCCGACTGGGGGTGCGAGGGACCGCTTGGCCGGGCCAGAGGGCGGCCAAGACCTGCGCCCCGGCACGCTGAAGCCGGCGGAGCAGCCGGTGAGCCGGCTGGATGCGAGCCTGGATCGCCAGGAGCTGTTCCTCCAGCGAGCGGCCGGCGGTTGGCGAGATTTCAAAGCCGGCTTGCCTCCGCGCCTGGCGACGGGCCTCGATGGTCTGGTTGGCGGCAGTCGAATAGCCAGGGAAATACTCTGCGCAAAGAAGAAGAAAGGAAGAGAAGAACACCAAAATCAGAAAGCAAGCCAAAGTGGCAGACGGCAAGAAAGGACGGAGAGGTAGGCGGCTTACCGTCAACCAGATCTTCGATCTGGCCGTAGCTAGAGACCAGAGTCTGCCTGGCCTCTGCCCAGCCAGCCACCTCCATCTCGAACTCGGCCTGGAGAGTGGCTTCGCGATCCTGCGTAGCCTTCAGCGCCGCCTTGTGGCCTTCCTCCTGGTCGGCCAGCTTCTTGACCAGGCGGTCGCGCTCCTGCACCAAGGCGGCGAGCTCGGCATCCTTGGCACGAAGAGCAGTCTGGGACTCCCCCAGCTGTGCCCTCAGACTGGCGTTGGCCGCTGCAAAGTCGGAAGAAGAAGAAGAACAGTAAGAAATCGTCTAGGAAGATCCGACCCGACTGCTCAGCAGTCGGCCCGAATCTCGGGGACTACACCCAGTGGGTTCGCTGACGTGCCCCCAAATGAGATAAAGATCAAGTCACGTACCTCGGCTCTCAGTAAGGTCGGCAGTCTTCTGAGTCAGCTCCCGAGCCTGGGAGTTGAAGGCGGCCGCTCGAAGGTTGTGGTTGTCCTGCAAGATGGACAAAAGACCGAAGTGAGAACAAAAACAGCAAAGACAAAACCTCCAAGAAGTTCCAAGCCGCCTGCTCAGCAGCCGACTCGGAACTCGGGGACTACACCAAGTGGGTGCGCTGACGCGCCCCCACGGAAGAAAATCAAGATCAAGAAGAGAAATCAAGATCAAGAAAAAAATAAGACGGGAGTACTAACCCGGATGGCCGCCCGCGTTGCGAGGAACTCGTCGGTGAACTGCCTCAGCGCCGCGGCTTGGCTTTGGAGCCGGGTCCGGACGTCTTGTGCAGCCACGTTCACTACGGCTGTCCCTCCGCCTGGCGTCCACCCCGAGGTAGCGCTGGCCGCCTCCGCGTCTCGGGCCGACGAGCTGGAGCCCACGGCCGGTTGTGGCTCCGACGCGGCCTTCTGTGGCTCCGACGCGGCCTTCCCCGCGCGCCGGCTCGGCGTCACCCGGACCGCCACCTCAGCCCCCGCGGCCGGCTCGCCCTCCGCCGATTATGCAGGCGGCGGATCAGGCTGGCCGCCTTGGGCCGCCCCAGTTGGCGGGGTCGGCTCCGGCGCCTTCTCCAAAATGATGACGTCGTCGCCGCTTCCCCCCAGCCCCGGCTGGTCGCCGCTGGCTTCCCCTGGCGAAGGCTCCATGTCCTCAGGCGCCATGACGCGCAGCGGGGTGACCATCAAAACTTCCCCCGCCGCCGCCGCGGCCTCAGCCTCAGCCTGGGCCCTGGCTGCGGCCTCGGCGAGTGCCTTCGCCGCCTCCTCCTCTCGTGCCGCCTGGGCGGCGGCCGCCTTCCGTGCCTCCGCCTCCCGTGCCTCCTGCTCCTCCCGCGCCTCCCGCGCGTTCCTTTCCGTCGCCTCCTGGAGGTCGGCGCGGGGGTCCATGCGGCGGGTGGTGCTCCCAGAGCCCCTTGGCGACTCGACGACGGAGCCGGCAGCCGCCCGCTTAAGTGACAACGGAGCTCTGATCGTTGAAGAAAAAGACGAGAGTTCAAGAACCACCAAAGAAAAGAAAGAAAGAGAGTACACAAAGAAAGATTCGGACTTACGCCGACACGGTCTGCGGTTGCTTCACCACCTTGCGGAAACGAGCCGCCTTCGCGGCCGCCTCCTCCCGCCTGGTGGCTGCCGCCCCGCCTCTGGGTTTCTTCGTTCGGCTGCCGAACAAGCCCTGGGCGGCGCGACGCTTCTGACCTCCACCCCGAGCAGGCTGCGCGGCGGAGGAGCCCGCGCCGCGTCCAGATGCCGGCGGGCGGCGCGGGACGGCTTCGGCTTCATCCTCGTCCGGCCAGTCGTCAAAGGTGGCAGTGAACCCGGAGCCGCCTGTTTCGCCGCCAGCTTGGCCTCCACCCGGCTCGACGTCGTCGTCCATATGGACCGCCCCCAGCTCGGGGTCCTCCAGGTCATGTTCGGTCCGGTCGGGGACGAAGCGGCGCTCCGCGTCTGACCCGCCGGCCGGCCGAAGCCGAGGGCTCTGTCGAAGAACAAGCCGACTAAGTTAGAGTCGGCCCAGAGGAACTCGGCAACGAAGAGAGAGAAAAAGACACAGGGAGAGCATACCGTAGGCGGCGGATTGGCTCGGCTATACGGCTCCTTGCCGAACTGCCACGCTTCGGCGAGTTCGCAGTTCGCAAGGTAGTTCACCATGTAGGCGAACTCATGGCGCGGCATCTCCTTGGTGCACATTCGGCTCGGATCGAGCTGGCCGCTCATCTGACAGATCAGATGAGGCCGGCTCTGGAGCGGAAGAACCCGGCGCGTGACGAACGCGGCCAGAAGGTCGGGCCCCGTCAGGCCCTCCGACTGGACCATCACCCGTAGTCGGGCGATGGCGGCGTTTCCCGCCGGCGACAGCGTCACAGCCCGGAAGGACCACTGGGGCAGCTTGCCCGCCGGTGGGCCGGCTACGTAAGCCGGCAGGTTGATGTAGTCGCCTCGTGGAGCGATGTTCCGCACGTAGAAGTACGACTTCTGCCACTTCTTCACCGATTGGATCAGCGTGATGACAGGGAAGGGGTTGTCGGCAGCCGATCTCCGCGACGCGATGAAGGCGCCAGTATGAGCCGGCACGCCCTTACTGCGCGTGCCCAGCTTCGACTGGAAGAACTCCCCCCAGAGCTCAAGGGTGGGGAGGACGCCGAGATAGCCCACGCACAGGGTGACAAAGGCGGACAGCAGCACCACCGCGTTGGGGGTGAGATGGTGCGGCTGGAGCTGATAGAAGTCGAGCCAGGAGCGGAAGAAGGCGCTCACTGGCAGGCCGAAGCCGCGCAAGAAGTGCGAGCGGAAGACCACCCGCTCGCCCTCCTGCGGCCTCAGCGAGGTTTCCTTCTCCGGCGCGAGGCGGACCTCCACTTTGTCCGCGCTGGGCAGCCGCCGCGTGTCGCGGAGGAAGTCGACGTGGTCGTCATGGACTTTGGAGCCGTCCCAATCCCCGCCAAGCCGCTCTACGGTGGGAGGCATGGCGAAAGCTAGCACGGCGGCGGAGGAGCGTGCGGTGGAAGAGCGCGGCGGTGAGGCGCTGTCGCAAGAACTGGCAAGAGAAAGAAGACGGTGGAAGTAGGAGGAGCGTGCGAGGGCCAGCCGCCCTCCACCTCCCCCTACTTATAGCCTCACGAGGCCGAAGAGGCTGTACGTGGGGGAAGGGGGGACGTGGGATTAACTACGCCCACTCCCCCCATGTCTCGCGATTATTGCACTTAAATGCGAGCCGAAACTGCCGCACAGAACGTGCGGGCGGTTTCGGGATACAAAGGATCCGCGCCTGGGCCGGGGCGCGGACGTGGCGGGCCCCCTCCCTGCGGCGACGTCCCGTCACGCGCGTGGGCTGGCAGGCTTTCCGGCCACGTGGTTCGCCGACGGCCCGTGGCCCGGTGCACGTGCCAGCGGGCTCCCGCCCTCCGACTCCAGAAGATTTCGACTCAGGCGGCGCGCCTGACCAAGGCCGGCTCCCAGCTGCCGGCTTGTCACGATAGGAAGCTGATCGAGCTTCTCAAACCCCACTCCACCTCGAAGCCCAATCAGCTTCGGGGACTACTGTCGGAGTAAATGGCCATGGGTAGCCTAACCGACTGCCCCTGGTTCTTCTGAAAAAATTATCAGGCCTTCGGGCCTCCAAGCACGCCGAGCGTTGGGCCGCCTTCCCTGGCCGGCTACCTCTGAAGCCGACTCCCGGAAGTAGACCCAGCCTCACCAACTCCTCCCCAGGACGACTACGGGGTGGCCGACTCCAAGAAGCCGGCCAAGAAGGACGCCGACTCCTAGGAGCCGGCCGAGACCATAACCACCAAAGCTGTTCCCACATAACGGCGACACGATGGGGTGTGGCCAGAGTGCGGCCCACTTCCCCCAAAGCCCGAGGCAGGCATGGCTACAGGAGGCCGTACGGGACGGCCGTCTCCCGTGCGGCTCGGCACTGTAGCCATGCTGGCCTCGACGTCACCCACGACCGACTCCCGTACGGCCCGCGGGCAGCTGGGCCCCTTCAGCCAGAGAGAGGCGTGAAGGCGGCCCGGCCTTTCCCAGTCGGCCAAGAGCGTAGCCGGCCTCCAGAAGCCGGCTACTCCCTTCCTCGAAGCAGGAGCCCCATTAAGGAGACAAGATGAGGTAAGGCTACAGTGAGAGCCCCCGAGGCGGCCCACTATAGCCACGCTTACCTCGACAAAGCCCTCGTCATCAGAGGCGCGGCTACAGTAAGCAGCCGCCGACAAGACCCTAGGCGGTGGGGCCGACCTGTCGACCAAGTAGCCGGCAGCCGGCGGGACCCAGCAGTTGGCGGAGAAGCCGGCGAGCGTAGACATTGACGGCTGGGACCAGAGCCCAGCCGGATTACCATTGTACCCCCGGGGGGTAGGCCTATATAAACCCCCCGGAGCACCCATGCAAAGGGTGGGCCTCTGAGCGTAGTTTGCTTCTAAGCATAGCACACACACACACCATAGATAGAGAGAAGCAAGAACTAGCCTTGTTCTTCTTCTCCCTTGATCTCAACAGCTCTAGGAGCGATTGTAGCTACCTTTCATCGATCTAGTGACATGCGGAGACCCCGCAGAGCAGGACTAGGGGTGTTATCTCCTCGGAGAGCCCCGAACCTGGGTAAGATCCGCCGGCGTGCATGTCTTCGCCTCATCCCGTTTCCAGGCACCGGCGACGTTTTATTGGCTCCCACAATGATAAGACATCCCTTGGCATATGTCGCACCAACCACCCGACAAAAATGATATTGGCCATATCATGTCACTATTTGATTGCATGTGATGTTTATCATGTTTTACATCTTATTTGCTTAGAACGACGATAGCATAAATAAGATGATCCCTCGCTAAAATTTCAAGAAAGTGTTCCCCCCTAACTGTGCACCGTTGCGAAAGTTCGTTGTTCCGAAGCACCACGTGATGATCGGGTGTGATAGGTTCTAATGTTCGCATACAACGGGTGTAAGCCAGATTTACACACGCAATACACTTAGGTTGACTTGACGAGCCTAGCATGTACAGACATGGCCTCGGAACACAAGAGACCGAAAGGTCGAACATGAGTCGTATAGCAGATACGATCAACATAAAGATGTTCACCGATGATGACTAGTCCGTCTCACGTGATGATCGGACACGGCCTAGTTGACTCAGATCATGTATCACTTAGATGACTAGAGGGATGTCTGTCTGAGTGGGAGTTCGTTAATAATTTGATTAGATGAAGTTAATTATCATGAACTTAGCCTAAAAATCTTTACAATATGTCTTGTAGATCAAATGGCCCACGCTAATGTTGCCCTCAACTTCAACGCATTCCTAGAGAAAACCAAGCTGAAAGACGATGGTAGCAACTACCCGGACTGGGTCCGTAACCTGAGGATTATCCTCATAGCTGCCAAGAAAGCATATGTCCTTGAAGCACCGCTAGGTGATGCACCTGTTTTCCCAGCAACTCAAGACGTTTTGAACGGCTGGCAGTTGCGTAGTGATGATTACTCCCTGGTTCAGTGCGGCATGCTTTACAGCTTAGAACCGGGGCTCCAAAAGCGTTTTAAGCAGCACAGAGCATATGAGATGTTCCAAGAGCTGAAAATGGTTTTCCAAGCTCATGCCCGGGTCGAGAGATATGAAGTCTCCGACAAGTTCTACAGTTGTAAGATGGAGGAGAATAGTTCCGTCAGCGAACACATACTCAAAATGTCTGGGTTGCACAACCGCTTGTCTCAGCTGGGAGTTAATCTCCCGGATGACGCGGTCGTTGACAGAATCTTTCAGTCGCTCCCACCTAGCTACAAGAGCTTAGTGATGAACTTCAATATGCAGGGGATGGAAAAGACCATTCCTGAGGTATATTCAATGCTGAAATCAGCGGAGGTGGAGATCAAAAAGGAACATCAAGTGTTGATGGTGAATAAAACCACTAAGTTCAAGAAAGGCAAGGGTAAGAAGAACTTCAAGAAAGACGGCAAGGGAGTTGCCGCGCCCGGTAAGCAAGCTGCCGGGAAGAAGACAAAGAATGGACCTAAGCCTGAGACTGAGTGCTTTTATTGCAAGGAAAACGGTCACTCAAAGCGGAACTGCCCCAAGTACTTAGCGGATAAGAAGGCCGGCAATACCAAAGGTATATGTGATATACATGTTATTGATGTGTACCTAACCAGCGCTTGTAGTAGCTCCTGGGTATTTGATACCGGTGCGGTTGCTCATATTTGTAACTCAAAGCAGGAGCTGCGGAATAAGCGGAGACTGGCGAAGGACGAGGTGACGATGCGCGTCGGGAATGGTTCCAAGGTCGATGTGATCGCCGTCGGCACGCTACCTCTACATTTACCTACGGGATTAGTGTTAAACCTGAATAATTGTTATTTAGTGCCAGCTTTGAGCATGAACATTGTATCTGGATCTCGTTTAATGCGAGATGGCTACTCATTTAAATCCGAGAATAATGGTTGTTCTATTTATATGAGAGATATGTTTTATGGTCATGCCCCGCTGGTCAATGGTTTATTCTTAATGAATCTCAAACGTGATGTTACACATATTCATAGTGTGAATGCCAAGAAATGTAAGGTTGATAATGATAGTCCCACATACTTGTGGCACTGCCGCCTTGGTCACATTGGTGTCAAACGCATGAAGAAACTCCACGCAGATGGACTTTTGGAGTCTCTTGATTATGAATCATTTGACACGTGCGAACCATGCCTCATGGGAAAAATGACCAAGACTCCGTTCTCCGGAACAATGGAGCGAGCAACCAACTTATTGGAAATCATACATACTGATGTGTGCGGTCCAATGAGCGTTGAGGCTCGCGGTGGCTATCGTTATGTTCTCACCCTCACTGATGACTTGAGTAGATATGGGTATGTCTACTTAATGAAACACAAGTCTGAGACCTTTGAAAAGTTCAAGGAATTTCAGAGTGAGGTTGAGAATCAATGTGACAGGAAAATAAAGTTCTTACGATCAGATCATGGAGGGGAATATTTGAGTCACGAATTTGGCACACACTTAAGGAAATGTGGAATTGTTTCACAACTCATGCCGCCTGGAACACCTCAGCGTAATGGTGTGTCCGAACGTCGTAATCGCACTCTATTGGATATGGTGCGATCTATGTTGTCTCTTACCGATCTACCGCTATCATTCTGGGGTTATGCTTTAGAGACTGCCGCATTCACTTTAAATAGGGCTCCGCCGAAATCCGTTGAGACGACACCGTATGAATTATGGTTTGGAAAGAAACCTAAGCTGTCGTTTCTTAAAGTTTGGGGATGCGATGCTTATGTCAAGAAACTTCAACCTGAAAAGCTCGAACCCAAGTCGGAAAAATGCGTCTTCATAGGATACCCTAAGGAAACCATTGGGTATACCTTCTACCTCAGATCCGAAGGCAAGATCTTCGTTGCCAAGAATGGGTCCTTTCTGGAGAAAGAGTTTCTCTCGAAAGAAGTAAGTGGGAGGAAAGTGGAACTTGATGAGATGACCCCTCTCGAACCAGAAAGTAGCACAACACAAGAAAATGTTTCTGTGGTGCCTACACCGACTAGAGAAAAAGTTAATGATGACGATCATGATCAAGTTACCACTGAACTTTGTAGGTCCACAAGGACACGTTCCGCACCAGAGTGGTACGGCAACCCTGTTCTGGAAATCATGTTGTTGGACAACGGTGAACCTTCGAACTATGAAGAAGCAATGGCGGGTCCAGATTCCAACAAATGGCTTGAAGCCATGCTGTCCGAGATAGGATCAATGTATGAAAATGAAGTATGGACTTTGACGGACTTGCCCGATGATCGGCGAGCGATAGAAAATAAATGGATCTTTAAGAAGAAGACGGACGCGGATGGAAATGTTACCATCTATAAAGCTCGACTTGTCGCTAAGGGTTATCGACAAGTTCAAGGTGTTGACTACGATGAGACCTTCTCACCCGTAGCGAAGCTGAAGTCCGTCCGAATCATGTTAGCAATTGCCGCATTCTACGATTATGAAATATGGCAAATGGACGTCAAAACGGCATTCCTTAACGGCTTCCTTAAGGAAGAATTGTATATGATGCAGCCGGAAGGTTTTGTCGATCCTAAGAATGCTGACAAAGTATGCAAGCTCCAGCGCTCAATCTATGGGCTGGTGCAAGCGTCTCGGAGTTGGAACATTCGCTTTGATGAGATGATCAAAGCGTTTGGGTTTACGCAGACTTATGGAGAAGCCTGTGTTTACAAGAAAGTGAGTGGGAGCTCTGTAGCATTTCTCTTATTATACGTGGATGACATACTATTGATGGGAAATGATATAGAATTCTTGGAAAGTATAAAGGCCTACTTGAATAACTGTTTTTCAATGAAGGACCTTGGAGAGGCTGCTTACATATTAGGCATCAAGATCTATAGAGATAGATCGAGACGTCTCATAGGTCTTTCACAAAGCACATACCTTGACAAGATATTGAAGAAGTTCAATATGGATCAGTCCAAGAAGGGGTTCTTGCCTGTATTGCAAGGTGTGATATTGAGCACGGCTCAATGCCCGGCCACGGAAGAAGATAGAGAAAAGATGAGTGTCGTCCCCTATGCCTCGGCCATAGGGTCTATTATGTATGCCATGCTGTGTACCAGACCTGATGTAAACCTTGCCGTAAGTTTGGTAGGAAGGTACCAAAGTAATCCCGGCATGGAACACTGGACAGCGGTCAAGAATATCCTGAAGTACCTGAAAAGGACGAAGAGCTCGTCGTAAAGGGTTACGTCGATGCTAGCTTCGACACAGTTCTGGATGACTCTAAATCACAAACCGGATACGTGTATATTTTGAACGGTGGGGCAGTCAGCTGGTGCAGTTGCAAGCAAAGCGTCATGGCGGGATCTACATGTGAAGCGGAGTACATGGCAGCCTCGGAGGCAGCACATGAAGCAATCTAGATGAAGGAGTTCATTGCCGACCTAGGAGTTATTCCCAATGCATCGGGGCCGATGACTCTCTTCTGTGACAACACTGGAGCTATTACCCTTGCCAAGGAGCCCAGGTTTCACAAGAAGACCAGGCACATCAAGCGTCGCTTCAACTCCATTTGTGAAAATGTTCAAAATGGAGACATAGATATTTGTAAAGTGCATACGGATTTGAATGTCGCAGATCCGTTGACTAAACCTCTTCCACGAGCGAAACATGATCAACACCAGAACTCTATGGGTGTACGATTCATCACAATGTAACTAGATTATTGACTCTAGTGCAAGTGGGAGACTGTTGGAAATATGCCCTAGAGGCAATAATAAAATGGTTATTATTATATTTCCTTGTTCATGATAATTGTCTATTGTTCATGCTTTAATTGTGTTATCCGGAAATCATAATAAATGTGTGAATGCGTAGACTATAACATGTCCCTAGTGAGCCTCTAGTTGACTAGCTCGTTGATCAATAGATGGTTACGGTTTCCTGACCATGGACATTGGATGTCACTGATAACGGGATCACATCATTAGGAGAATGATGTGATGGACAAGACCCAATCCTAAGCATAGCACTAGATCGTGTAGTTCGTTTGCTAAAGCTTTTCTAATGTCAAGTATTATTTCCTTAGACCATGAGATCGTGCAACTCCCGGATACCGTAGGAATGCTTTGGGTGTACCAAACGTCACAACGTAACTGGGTGGCCATAAAGGTGCACTACAGGTATCTCCGAAAGTGTCTGTTGGGTTGGCACAGATCGAGACTGGGATTTGTCGCTCCATATGACGAAGAGGTATCTCTGGGCCCACTCGGTAATGCATCATCATAATGAGCTCAATGTGACCAAGTGGTTGGTCACGGGATCATGAATTACGGTATGAGTAAAGTGACTTGTCGGTAACGAGATTGAACGAGGTATTGGGATACCGACGATCGAATCTCGGGCAAGTAACGTACCGATTGACAAAGGGAATTGTATACGGGATTACTTGAATCCTCGACATCGTGGTTCATCCAATGAGATCATCGAGGAGCATGTGGGAGCCAACATGGGTATCCAGATCCCGCTGTTGGTTATTGACCGGAGAGTCATCTCGGTCATGTCTGCGTGTCTCCCGAACACGTAGGGTCTACACACTTAAGGTTCGGTGACGCTAGGGTTGTAGAGATATTAGTATGCGGTAACCCGAAAGTTGTTCGGAGTCCCGGATGAGATCCCGGACATCATGAGGAGTTCCAGAATGGTCCGAAGGTGAAGATTTGTATATAGGAAGTCCAGTTTCGGCCACCGGGAAAGTTTTGGGGGTCACCGGTATTGTACCGGGACCACCGGAAGGGTCCCGGGGGTCCACCGGGTGGGGCCACCTATCCCGGAGGGCCCCATGGGCTGAAGTGGGAAGGGAACCAGCCCCTGGTGGGCTGGTGCGCCCCCCCATGTGCCTCCCCCTACGCCTAGGGTTGGAAACCCTGGGGGTGGGGGGCGCCCCACTTGACTTGGGGGGCAAGTTCCCCCCTTGGCCGCCGCCCCCCCTTGAGATTGGATCTCTAGGGGCCGGCGCCCCCCAGGGCCCCTATATAAAGAGGGGGGGGGAGGGAGGGCTGCGCACCCAAGCCCCTGGCGCCTCCCTCTCCCCCCGTAACACCCCTCCCTCTCGCTGAGCTTGGCGAAGCCCTGCCGAGATCCCCGCTGCTTCCACCACCACGCCGTCGTGCTGCTGGATCTCCATCAACCTCTCCTTCCCCCTTGCTGGATCAAGAAGGAGGAGAAGTCTCTCCCAACCGTACGTGTGTTGAACGCGGAGGTGCCGTCCGTTCGGCGCTAGGATCATCGGTGATTTGGATCACGACGAGTACGACTCCATCAACCCCGTTCTCTTGAACGCTTCCGCTCGCGATCTACAAGGGTATGTAGATGCACTCCTCTCTCTCGTTGCTAGATGACTCCATAGATTGATCTTGGTGATGCATAGAAAATTTTAAATTTCTGCTATGATCCCCAACAATATTTTGGTTGACTACACCACGTTAGTGGGTCTCAAGATAAACTTTCATAAGTCCACTCTTGTGCTGATCAATTTGGAACCTGCAAATGCCATGGCGTTGGCTTCTGTCTTAGGTTGTAATATAGGTTGGATGCCGTTTATGTACCTTGGCCTGCCCATGGGCACCACGCGTCCTACTGTATCTGATTTGATGCCCCTAGTGGCATCAGTCCAAAGGAAAGTACCGGCGGCAGCCTCTCTGTTGGACCACGGCTCAAAACTCACGCTGCTGAATTCGGTGGTGACCTCTCTGGCCATTTATGCTATGTGCTCAATCAAGATAAACCCGAAGATTATCGAGCATCTTGATAAACTGCGCAGGTCCTGTCTGTGGGTGAAGAAAACTGATGATGGTCACAAAGGGAACTCGCTTGCGGCCTGGGAAATGGTGTGCAGACCAAAGAACAAGGGGGTTTAGGGATCATCGATCTTAAAGTTCAGAACCAGGGGCTGTTATTGAAACAACTCCACAAGTTCTACAACAAGTTTGATGTTCCTTGGGTAAGTTTGATCTGGAGTACTCATTATACAGACAAAATACCTCATGCCTCGGAGCCCTGTGGATCGTTTTGGTGGAGGGATCTCATGCAACTCTCGGATATCTACAGAGGTCTCACAAAAGTGGATGTGGCTGCGGGGGACACGGTCCTCTTCTGGAAAGATGAGTGAAAAAATGAAATATTCCTGGACAAATTCCCGAGAGCCTTCTCGTTTGCCAGAGAACCGGACATCTTGGTGAGACAACTGCTATCTTCTGACAGACTGGGGGAGGTGTTCCATCTTCCTCTTTCACTGGAAGCGCGGCAAGAAGTGGCGGGGTTGCAGGCTAAAACACTGGAGGTTTCCCTCAACAATGACAAGGACAGCTGCTCCTGTGTCTGGGGTGGGAGTGACTTCAAATCAGCAAAGTTCTATGCTCATTGCTTCAGCCAAGTGCAGGTGGAAGAATCCTTCCGTTGGATTTGGAAATCAAAATGTACAATGCATTGGAAAGTGTTCTTATGGCTGCTCATGGCTGATCGGTTAAACACTAGGAACATGTTGAGGATACGACACTACAAAATTCAGAATGATGACTATGCTTGCCTACTCTGTCAAAACCCTCCGGAGGAAGAAGTGGTGCACCTCTTCTTTAATTGCCCCTTCAGCTAGAGATGTTGGGATGCCCTTGGGATCCAATGGCCGAATGATGACTGCAGGCTGAGAATGTTGCATGCTGCTAGAGAGAGATGGGTTCGGCCAATGTTTCTTGAAGTCTTTGCGGTGGCAGCTTGGGGGATTTGGAAGGAGAGAAGTGATAAACATTTCAGAGGGATTCAGCCCTCGTTTGGCTCATGGAAGAAAAGATTCAAGCTGGACTTTGCCATGCTGGCTCATAGATCGAACCAGGAGCTTGGTCCATATATTTTATCCCTAGCTAACTCTTTGTAACTCCTTGTAATAATTGCTTAGTTACACGTGTTACTACACCTCCCCCCTCCTCACCATGTAAATTGTAACTATCTGGATACTCTAACCCCCTACCTTTTAACTTATTAATACAAAGTCAGTGGGAGCCTTTCCCACTGTCATCAGTTGTCAAAAACTACAAGGAGTAATCAACACTACTAGCAACCCACAGGTACCAATCTAAGGTTTTGGGACCAAGATCGAATACAAGAGATGAACTAGGGTTTGAGAGGAGATGGTGCTGGTGAAGATGTTGATGGAGATTGACCCCCTCTCGATGAGAGGATCGATAGTGATGATGATGGTGATGATTTCCCCCTCTCGGAGGGATGTTTCCCCGGCAGAACAGCTTCGCCGGAGCCCTAGATTGGTTCTGCCCAGGTTCCGCCTCGAGACGGCGGCGCTTCGTCTCGAAAGCTTCTTGATTGTTTCCAGGGTAAAAGACACCATATAGCCAAAAGATGGGCACCGGAGGCCTGATAGGGGCCCACAAGGCCAGGAGGCGTGCCGAGGGGGGTAGGGCGCGCCGTCCACCCTTGTGGCTGGCAGGTGGCCCCCTCTGGTTCTTTCTTCGCCCAATATTTTTTATATATTCCAAAAACATGCTTGATGAATTTTCAAGACTTTTGGAGTTGTGCAGAATAGGTCTCTAATATTTGCTCCTTTTCTAGTCCAGAATTCCAGCTGCCGGCATTCTCCCTCTTCATGTGAACCTTATAAAATAAGAGAGAATAGGCATAAGTATTGTGATATAATGTGTAATAACAGCCCATAATGCAATAAATATCAATATAAAAGCATGATGCAAAATGGACGTATCAACTCCCGCAAGCTTAGACCTCGCTTGTCCTCAAGCGAAAGCCGATATCGATAAATATGTCCACATGTTTAGAGTTAGTGGTGTCGATAAAATAAAATACGGACATGAGGGCATCATGATCATGTTTAGAAACACAACATATATTGCCATATAATTTCTTATGCCAAAGTAACAATTCGTTCACAAGATGAAGTATGAATCAGAAACTTTATTGAAAACTGACAAACTATGATCTCAGTCATTGAAGCAATTGCAATTTATCATAACATCGGAAAGAGTCAATTAAAGAGCTTTTCAGCAAGTCTACATACTCAACTATCATCTAGTCTTTCACAATTGCTAACACTCATGTGATACTTATGGGTTCAAAGCTTCAATCGGACATAGAGAAAGATAGGGGCTTATAGTTTTGCCAGCCAACCTTTTACCTCAAGGGTAATGTCAACAATAATACTTTATGAAAACCAACATCCGAGTGGATATATATATCCGGATCTCTCCAACACATAGAGCTTGCAAAGGAAAAAAGTATAAAAAGGAAAGGTGATGATCACCATGACTCTTGTATAAGGGTAGGAGATAAAAGTAGAAGATAGGCCCTTCGCAGAGGGAAGCAGAGGTTGTCATGCGCTTTTATGGTTGGATGCACAAAATCTTAATGCGAAAGAATGTCACTTTATATTGCCACTTGTGATAAAGACCTTTATTATGCAGTCTGTTGCTTTTATTTCTTCCATATCACAAGTTCGTATAAAGCTTATTTTCCTCACACTAATAGATCATACATGGGTAGGTATGGTGGACTCTCATGGCAAAAATGGGTTTAGGGATGTTTGGAAGCACAAGTAGTATCTCTACTTGGTGCAAAGAATTTGGCTTGCATGAGAGGGAAAGGCAAGCTCAACATGTTGGATGATCCAAAACAATATAACTTCTATTCGGATATAAGAAAACATAACCCATTATGTTGTCTTCCTTGTCCAACATCAACTTTTTAGCATGTCATATTTTAATGAGTGCTCACAATTACGAAAGATGTCCAAGATAGTATATTTATATATGAATCCTCTCTTTCTTTATTACTTCCTATTAATTGCAACAATGACCAAAACTATTTTTGTCAACTCTCAACAACTTTTCTTCAACATACTCTTTATATGCGAAGTCATTACTCTCCATAAGATCAATATATGATCTTTCTATTTCTTTTTATTCTTTCTTTTATTTAATTCCCTCAAGATCATAGCAAGAGAGCAAAGCCCTTCACTCAAAACTACTCTTTATTATACAACTCATAGACTCGATTACATAGAGGGAACATAAAGCAAAACTCAAGGCTAGATCATACTAAAAACTTTATTCTACTAGATCAAGATATAACCAAAAGGATCGAACTAAGAAAACGATAAAGATAAAGATGTGATGGTGATACGATACCGGGGCACTCCCCCAATCTTGGCAGTTGCCAAGGGGAGTGCCCATACCCATGTATTTAGATCTCTTTCTTCGGAGGTGGTGATGATGGAGTTGTCGATGAAGCAGGCTTGTCATCCATCTTCCAAGGCATAGGTTCACCATCATAAAAAGATGAACGAGTCTCCGGAATCCTCAAATCTGCAGCCAAACTCATCCTCTTAAATCTGTATTCATATACACATAGTTTAGGTTTTGCAGGTCATAGATCTGGGCTTGGAGATGCTCGATTTTTTCATGAAGCTTGAAGATGGCCTCCTCAATGCTCTTGGCATTCAACTTGTGATTGTTGGTGAACTCTGCAATCATCATCTGATTAGCGTTGAGTCCACGCTCCACCATCCCTTGGCACTTGAAAACTTACTGATCCATTGCTTCAAGTCTTGTCTCCACGCTTCCGGTCTTCCTAGGACCCTCAACATCGCGGATGTGCAGCACACCTTCACGCATCTCAACGGCTTGAGGTTGTCGCAACACCTCCGCAAGGTAGGGGTTGATGACCTTCTCAAAAAAACTTGTCCTTAGGGGCGCTTGGAGACGTCATGGTGATCTAGATCTGTCAGAAAAATAGATCGAAAAAGGACAGAAGATATTACTGTGGCACGGTGGTCAAAACCTTCAGGAGATTATATAATGATTTTTCACCGGCCAAAAGAAGTAACGTGCAAGAAAACGGAGTCCGGAGGGCACACAAGGCAACCACAAGGTCGGGGGCGCGCCCAGGGAGTAGGGTGCGCCCTCCACCCTTGTGGTGACCTCGTGTCTCCTTCGGGCTACTTTTAATTTTCCTAATTTTTTAAATATTCCAAAACGGAGAAAATTTATCATTGGAAACGTTTTGGAGTCGGTTTACTTACCGTACCACATACCTATTGCTTTTCGGAGTCTGAAATGTTCTGGAAAGTGTCCCTTATGTACTCCTCCGGGGTTACGGTATCAATTATATTGGTTTCAACATTTATGGGAGTACCTGAGATATAATGTTTGAGTCTTTGACCATTTACCACCTTCAGATTTTTGCCTCTGGCATTATTGATTTTTATGGCACCGGAACGATAGACCTCCTCGATGATGTAAGGGCCTTCCCATTTAGAGAGAAGTTTTCCTGCAAAAAATCTTAAATGATAGTTGTATAGCAAAACATGATCACCTACATTAAACTCATGCTTTTGTATCCTTTTATCATGCCATCTTTTAACCTTTTCTTTAAACAACTTGGCATTCTCATAGGCTTGGGTTCTCCATTCATCAAGCGAGCTAATATCAAATAACCTCTTCTCACCGGCAAGTCTGAAATCATAATTGAGCTCTTTAATAGCCCAATATGCCTTATGTTCTAGCTCAAGAGGCAAGTGACATGCCTTTCCATAAACCATTTTATACGAAGGCATACCCATAGGATTCTTATAAGCAGTTCTATAAGCCCACAAAGCATCATCAAGTTTCTTAGACCAGTTCTCCCTAGATGTATTAATAGTCTTTTGCAGAATTAATTCGATCTCTCTATTGCTCAATTCTACTTGGCCACTAGACTGAGGATGATATGGAGATGCAATTCTATGATTAACATCATATTTAGCAAGCATTTTACGAAAAGCACCATGAATAATATGTGAACCACCATCAGTCATTAAATATCTAGGACTCCAAAACTCAGAAAAATAACTTCTTTAAGCATCTTAATAGAAGTGTTATGATCATCACTACTAGTTGGAATAGCTTCTACCCACTTAGTAACGCAATCAACATCAACTAAAATATGTGTATACCCATTAGAGGAAGGAAAAGGTCCCATATAATCAAAGCCCCAAACATCAAATGGTTCAATAACAAGTGAATAGTTCATAGGCATTTCCTGACGTCTACTAATATTACCAATTCTTTGACATTGATCACAAGACAAGACAAACTTACGAGCATCCTTGAAAAGAGTAGGCCAATAAAAACTAGATTGCAATACCTTATGTGCAGTTCTATCTCCAGCGTGGTGTCCTCCGTAAGACTCGGAGTGGCACTTGCGTAGGATCTGTTCCTGTTCATGCTCAGGTACACAACGTCTAATAACACCATCTACTCCTTCTTTATAAAGGTGTGGGTCATCCCAAAAGTAATGTCTTAATTCATAGAAGAACTTTTTCTTTTGCTGGTGTGTGAAACTAGGTGGTATAAATTTAGCAACAATATAATTAGCATAATCAGCATACCATGGAGTATTATGAGAAGCATTTATGACATTTAATTGTTCATCAGGAAAGCTATCATCAATAGGTAGTGGGTCATCAAGAACATTTTCTAACCTAGACAAGTTGTCCGCAACGGGGTTCTCAGCTCCCTTTCTATCAATGATATGCAAATCAAATTCTTGTAGCAAGAGAACTCATCTAATAAGTCTAGGTTTAGCATCTTTCTTTTCCATAAGGTATTTAATAGCAGCATGATCAGTGTGAACAGTCACTTTGGAATCAACAATATAAGGTCTAAACTTATCACATGCAAATACAACTGCTAGAAATTCTTTTTCAGTGGTAGCATAATTTCTCTGGGCACTGTCTAGAGTTTTACTAGCATACTGAATAAAATTTAATTTCTTATCAACTCTTTGTCCTAGAACCACACCGATAGCATAATCACTAGCATCACACATAATTTCAAAGGGTAAATTCCAATCAGGTGGCTGAACAATAGGTGAAAAAAGTAAGGCTTTCTTAAGTATTTCAAATGCTTCTACACAATCATCATCAAAAACAAAAGGAACAACTTTTTGTAAGAGATTAGTGAGAGGCCTGGAAATTTTAGAGAAGTCTTTAATAAACCTCCTATAGAAACCAGCATGACCAAGGAAACATCTTATACCTTTGATATCTTTAGGACACGACATCATTTCAATAGCATCTAATTTAGCTTTATCAACTTTGACACCTCTTTCAGAAATTTTATGCCCCAAGACAATACCTTCATTAACCATAAAGTGACACTTCTCCCAATTATAGACAAGATTAGTTTCTTCACATCTCTGCAAAACTCGGTCAAGGTTGCTTAAGAAATCATCAAAAGAAGTTCCGTAAACGGAGAAATCATCCATGAAAACCTCAACAGTCTTTTCAGAAAAATCAGAGAATATAGCAGTCATACATCTTTAAAAGCTAGGTGGTGCATTGCATAAACCAAAAGGCATACGTCTATAAGCAAAGGTACCGAAAGGGCAAGTAAAAGTGGTTTTCTCTTGATCATCTTTTGACACAGGTATTTGAGAGAAACCAGAATAACCATCTAGAAAGCAAAAATGTGTATGTTTGATAATCTTTCTAGCTCTTGATCAATAAAAGGTAGAGGGTAATGATCTTTTCTAGTAGCTTTATTTAATTTTCGAAAATCAATTTCCATTCTATAACCTGTAACAATTCTTTGTGGAATCAATTCATTTTTATCATTAGGAACAACAGTAATACCTTCCTTCTTAGGGACACAATGAACATGACTTACCCATTGACTATCAGCAATAGGTAAATTATACTTGCCTCCAGAAGCTTTAATATTTCATTTCTTACCACTTCTTTCATCTTAGGATTTAACCGTCGTTGATGATCAACAAGTGGTTTAGCATCTTTCTCCAATTTAATTTTGTGCTAGCATAGAGTGGGACTAATGCCCTTAAGATCATCAAGAGTATATCCAATAGCGGCACGGTGCTTCTTCAGAGTTTTCAATAATTTTCTTTTCTTCATGCTCTGAAAGGTTAGCACTAATAATAATAGGATATATCTTCTTTTCATCAAGATAAGCATATTTCAGAGTATCAAGTAATTGTTAAAGCTCAAACACGGGATCTCCCTTAGGTGGAGGAAGATCCCCGAGGATTTCAACAGGCAAATTGTGTTTCAAAATGGGCCCTTGTTTGAATAATACTTCATCTATTTCCCTTCTTTCATTCATAAACATATCATTTTCATGGTCTAGCAAATATTGTTCTAAGGGATCAGCAGGAGGCACGACAATAGAAGCAAGACCAATAATTTCATCCTTACTAGGTAATTCTTTATCATGGGGTTGTTGATGAAATTTAGAGAAATTAAAATCATGAGACATATCCCGTAAACCAACATTAACAATATCTTTCTCTCAGTCTATCTTAGCATTAATAGTATTCAAGAAGGGTCTACCAAATATAATGGGACAAAAATTATCTTGTGGGGAACCAAGAACAAGAAAATCAGTAGGATATTTAATTTTCCCACACAAGACTTCAACATACCTAACAATCCCAATTGGTGATATAGTATCTCTATTAGCAAGCTTAATAGTAACATCAATATCTTCTATCTCAGCAGGTGCAATATCATTCATAATTTCTTTAGATAAGGTATAAGGAATTGCACTCACACTAGCACCCACATCACATAAGCCATGATAACAATGATCTCCTATTTTAACAGAAACAACATGCATGCCAACAACAGGTCTATGTTTATCTTTAGTATCAGGTTTAGCAATTCTAGCAGCTTCATCACAAAAATAAATAGCATGCCCATCAATATTATCCACCAAGAGATCTTTAACCATAGCAATACTAGGTTCAACTTTAATTTGCTCAGAGCGTTTGGGTCATCTAATATTACTTTTGTTGACCATAGTTGAAGATTTAGCATGATCCTTTATTCTAACAGGAAAAGGTGGTTTCTCAATATAAGTAGTAGGAACAATAGGATCAACATTATAAATAATAGTTCCTTCTTCAACTTTAATAGGTTCAACTACTTTAACTTCAATGGGAGGATGATATTTAAACCACTTCTCCTTAGGGAGATCAAGATGAGTAGCAAAAGATTCACAAAAAGAAGCTACTATCTCAGAGTCAAGTTCATATTTAGTGCTGAAATCATGAAAAGCATCGGTATCCATAAAAGATTTAACACAATCGAACTTAAGGTTTATACCCGACTCGTTACCTTCGTCGAGATCCCAATCTTCAGAGTTGCGTTTAATTCTTTCCAATAAGTCCCATTTGAATTCAATATCCTTCTTCATATAGGAACCAGTACAAGAAGTATCGAGCATGGATCGATCATTATGAGAAAGCCGAGCATAAATTTTTTGAATAATAATTTATCTTGAGAGCTCATGATTGGGGCATGAATATAAAATTGACTTAAGCCTCCCCCAAGCATGAGTGATACTTTCTCCTTCACGAGGCCAAAAATTATATATATATAATTCCGATCACGATGAACCAGATGCATAGGATAAAACTTCTAATGAAATTCCAATTGCAATCGGTTGTAGTTCCATGATCCAATATCATCCAATAGCCTATACCATGTCAATGCCTTTCCCTTCAAATATATAGGAAATACCTTCTTCTTGACCACATCCTCGGGCATACCTGCAAATTTAAATAATCCACAAACTTCATCCACATAGATTAGGTGCATATCGGGATGTAACGTTCCATCTCCTGCATAAGGATTAGCTAGCTGTTTCTCTATCATACCCGAAGGAATTTCATAATAAATATTTTCAGTAGGTGCAGTAGGTTCAGGAGCAACTAATTGTGGTTCCGGTCGAGGTGAAGATACCCCGAACAAACCCCTCAAAGGATTATTTTCCATAGTAACAAGTGACAGTAAATTTCAGCACACTATATAAATGCTTCCTTACCAAATTCCACTTACCAAAGGCGCTTCACTCCCCGGCAACGGCGCCAGAAAAGAGTCTTGATGACCCACAAGTATAGGGGATCTATCGTAGTCCTTTCGATAAGTAAGAGTGTCGAACCCAATGAGGAGCAGAAGGAAATGACAAGCGGTTTTCAGCAGGGTATTCTCTGCAAGCACTGAAATTATCGGTAACAGATAGTTGTGTGATAAGATAATTCGTAACAGGTAACAAGTAATAAAAGTAAACAAGGTGCAGCAAGGTGGCCCAATCCTTTTTGTAGCAAAGGACAAGCCTGGACGAACACTTATATAATGCAAAGCGCTCCCGAGGACACATGGGAATTGTTGTCAAGCTAGTTTTCATCATGCTCATATGATTCGCGTTCATTACTTTGATAATTTGATATGTGGGTGGACCGGTGCTTGGCTGCTGCCCTTCCTTGGACAAGCCTCCCACTTATGATTAACCCCCTCGCAAGCATCCGCAACTACGAAAGAAGTATTAAGGTAAACCTAACCATAGCATGAAACATATGGATCCAAATCAGCCCCTTACGAAGCAACGCATAAACGAGGGTTTAAGCTTCTGTCACTCTAGCAACCCATCATCTACTTATTACTTCCCAATGCCTTCCCCTAGGCCCAAATAATGGTGAAGTGTCATGTAGTCGACGTTCACATAACACCACTAGAGGAGAGACAACATACATCTCATCAAAATATCGAACGAATACCAAATTCAAATATTTACTTATAACAAGACTTCTCCCATGTCCTCAGGAACAAACGTAACTACTCACAAAGCATAATAATAATCATAGTCAGAGGAGTTTTAATTATCATTAAGGATCTGAAAATATAATCTTCCACCGGATAAACCAACTAGCATCAACTACAAGGAGTAATCAACACTACTAGCAACCGACAGGTACCAATCTGAGGTTTTGGGACCAAGATCGAATACAAGAGATGAACTAGGGTTTGAGAGGAGATGGTGCTGGTGAAGATGTTGATGGAGATTGACCCCCTCTCAATGAGAGGATCAATGGTGATGATGATGGCGATGATTTCCCTCTCCCGGAGGGATGTTTCCCCGGCAAAACAGCTCCGCCGGAGCCCTAGCTTGGTTCTGCCCAGGTTCCACCTCAAGACGGCGGCGTTTCATCCCGAAAGCTTCTTCTTGATTTTTTTTCCAGGGTAAAAGACACCATATAGCCAAAGATGGGCACCGGAGGCCTGCCAGGGGGCCCACAAGGTCGGGGGCGTGCTCAGGGGGTAGGGCGCGCCCACCACACTTGTGGCTGGTAGGTGGCCCCCCTCTGGTTCTTTCTTCGCACAATATTTTTTATATATTCTGAAAACGTGCTATGTGAAGTTTCAGGACTTTTGGAGTTGCGCAGAATAGGCCTCTAATATTTGCTCCTTTTCCAGTCCAGAATTCCAGCTGCCGGTATTCTCCCTCTTCTTGTAAACCTTATAAAATAAGAGAGAATAGGCATATGTATTGTGATATAATGTGTAATAACAACCCATAATGCAATAAATATCAATATAAAAGCATGATGCAAAATGGACGTATCAGTAGTCAAATAATTATTTAGGTACGTGAGGACTCTCTGTCTTAAAAGAAATTTTTGATCTTAAGTGCTTCATTCAAACATCAAGCAAAACAAAATAAAATGACATTCTAAGGATACCACATATCATGTGAAGAAACAAAAACTTAGGCTCAACTAAAACTGACCGATCATTGTTGAAGAAGAAAGGTGGGATGCCAACCGGGGCATCCCCAAGCTTAGATGCTTGAGACTTCTTGAAATATTAACTTGGGATGCCTTGGGCATCCCCAAGCTTGAGCTTTTGTGTCTCCTTAATTCCTTTCATATCGCGGTTTCCCTAAATCTTAAAAACTTCATCCACACAGAACTCAACAAGAACTCGTGAGATAAGTTAGTATAAATCAATGCAAAACCTTATCAATCTCTACTGTAGCAAATCACTAAAATTATTATCTAACATTGCATACTAAATGCCTCTGCATATTTAATACTCCTATCCTCAAATGGAATCATTAAACAAGCAAACATAACAGCAATCTGTCTAAACAGAACAGTCTGTAAAGAATTCAAGAAAATTCATACTTCTATAACTCCAAAAATTCTGAAAAAATTACCACACTGTAGAAATTTTTTTGTACCTTACTGTGTAACAATTTCAAGATTTATCACGTTCTGACATTTTTTAACAATTCAGATAATGATAGAAAACTTTCTGTTTTCAAAACAGCAACATATAGACTTGCAAAATAAGCATGCTAAAGGCTATACTTGACCTTTTTATTGAACTAAAAGATGCAAAATATTATTCTAAATAGCAGCAAGCAAATCAAACTAAAATAAAATGATGCTCCAAGCAAAACTCATATCATGTGACAAATAAAAATATAGCTCCAAGTGAGGTTACCGATAATGTTGAAGACAAAAGAGGGGATGCCTTCTGGGGCATCCCCAAGCTTAGTTGCTTGGGTATTCCTTGAATATTACCTTTGGGTGCCATGGGCATCCCCAAGCCTAGGGTCTTTCCACTCCTTATTCTCCTCATATCGATATCTCACCCAAAACTTGAAAACTTCAATCACACAAAACTTAATGGAACTTCGTGAGATGGGTTAGTATGATAAAGACAAATCATTCACTTTGGTACTGTCAAGATAAGATTCATAATTGTGATCACACAATTCCTACTGTACCTTATCATTTCCACAATTTATATCACTTAATATAAGCTATGTAAACACTAAACTAAGCAAACTATGCATTGAAAACAGAGTCTGTCAAAAACAGAACAGTCTGTAATAATCTGAACAACAAACATACTTCTATTACTCCAAAAATTCTGAAAAATTAGGACAACGCAGGCAATTTGTATATCAATAATACGTAAAAAATTAGAATTTATAGCGCCCAGTGAATTTCAACAATTCTGTGACTGGAAGCAAATGTTTCTGCTTTTGCACAGAATCAAGTCAACAATCATCCACACTATCCCAAAGGCTTTAATTGGCACTTTATTGAAACAAAAGCTATAAAACATGATTACTACAGTAGCTTAATCATGTGGACACACAAAACGTTAGGTACTAGTGTTGGGTTGTGTCCCACAAGCGCTTTTCTTTAATGCCTTTTTAGCTAGGGATGATGATTTCAATGATGCTCACATAAAAGATAAGAACTGAAACGCAAGGAGAGCATCATGAAGCATATTACTAGCACATTTAAGTCTAACCCACTTCCTATGCATAGGGATGTTGTCAGCAAACAACTTATGGGAACAAGAATCAACTAGCATAGGAAGGTAAAACAAGCAAAACTTCAAGATTTTCGACACATAGAGAAGAAACTTGATATTATTGCAATATCTAGAAGCATATATTCCCCCCTCATAATAATTTTCAGTAGCATAATGAATGAATTCAACAATATAACTATCACACAAATCATTCTTTTCATGATCTACGAGCTGCTGGGGAACGCAGTAATTTCAAAAAATTTCCTACTCACACGCAAGATCATGGTGATGCGTAGCAACGAGAGGGGAGAGTGTTGTCTACGTACCCTCGTAGACCATAAGCGGAAGCGTTATGCCAACGCGGTTGATGTAGTCGTACGTCTTCACGATCGACCGATCCTAGCACCGAAGGTACGGCACCTCCGCGGACTGCACACGTTCAACTCGGCGATGTCCCACGAATTCACGATCCAGTAGAGCTTCGCGTGAGAGTTCCGTCAGCACGACGGCGTGATGATGGTGATGATGATGCTACTGATGCAAGGCTTCACCTAAGCACCGCTACGATATTACCGAGGTGGATTGTGGTGGAGGGGGGCACCGCACACGGCTAAAATATCAACTGATCAACTTGTGTGTCTATGGGGTGCCCCCCTGCCCCCGTATATAAAGGAGCTAGGGGGGAGGCGGCCGGCCAAGGAGGAGGGCGCGCCAAGGGGGAGTCCTACTCCCACCGGGAGTAGGACTCCTTCTTTGCTAGTAGGAGTAGGAGAAGGGGGAAGGGAAGGAGAGAGAAGGAAGGAAAGGGGGGTGCCGCCCCCTCCTTCTCCAATTCGGACTAGAGGGGGAGGGGGCACGCGGCCTGCCCTGGCCGCCCCTCCTCTTCTCCACTAAGGCCCAATAGGCCCATTACACTCCCCGGGGGGTTCCGGTAACCCCTCGGTGCTCCGGTATATGTCCGAACTTGCCCGGAACCCTTCTGAAGTTCAAACATAGTCATCCAATATATCGATCTTTCTGTCTCGACTATTTCGAGACTCCTCGTCATGTCCGTGATCATATCCGGGACTCCGAACTGCCTTTGTTACATCAAACCACATAAACTCATAATACCGATCGTCACCGAACGTTAAGCGTGCGGACCCTACGAGTTCGAGAACTATGTAGACATGCCCGAGACACGTCTCCGGTCAGTAACCAATAGCGGAACCTAGATGCTCATATTGGCTCCTACATATTCTACGAAGATCTTTATCGGTCAAACCGCATAACAACATACGTTGTTCCCTTTGTCATTGGTATGTTACCTTCCCGAGATTCGATTGTCGGTATCTCAATACCTAGCTCAATCTCGTTACCAGGAAGTCTCTTTACTCGTTCCGTAATGCATCATCCCGCAACTAACACGTTAGTCACATTTCTTACAAGGCTTATAGTGATGTGCATTACCGAGAGGGCCCAGAGATACCTCTCCGATAATCGGAGTGACAAATCCTAATCTCGATCTATGCCAACTCAACAAGTACCATCGGAGACACCTGTAGAGCACCTTTATAATCACCCAGTTATGTTGTGACGTTTGGTAGCACTCAAAGTGTTCCTCCGGTAATCGGGAGTTGCATAATCTCATATTCATAGGAACATGTATAGGTCATGAAGAAAGTAATAGCAGTAAACTAAAATGATCAAGTGCTAAGCTAAGGGAATGGGTCAAGTCAATCACATCATTCTCCTAATGATGTGATCCCGTTTATCAAATGACAACTCATGTCTATGGTTAGGAAACTTAACCATCTTTGATCAACGAGCTAGTCAAGTAGAGGCATACTAGTGACACTATGTTTGTCTATGTATTCACACATGTATTATGTTTCGGGTTAATACAATTCTAGCATGAATAATAAACATTTATCATGAAATAAGGAAATAAATAATAACTTTATTATTGCCTCTAGGGCATATTTCCTTCAGTCTCCCAATTGCACTAGAGTCAATAATCTAGATTACACAGTAATGATTCTAACACCCATGGAGTCTTGGTGCTAATCATGTTTTGCTCGTGAGAGAGGCTTAGTCAACGGGTCTGCAACATTCAGATCCGTATGTATCTTGCAAATCTCTATGTCTCCCACCTGGACTTGATCACGGATGGAATTGAAGCGTCTCTTGATGTGCTTGGTGCCCTTGTGAAATCTGGATTCCTTTGCCAAGGCAATTGCACCAGTATTGTCACAATGGATTTTCATTGGACCCGATGCACTAGGTATCACACCTAGATCGGATATGAACTCCTTCATCCAGACTCCTTCATTTGCTGCTTTCGATGCAGCTATGTACTCCGCTTCACATGTAGATCCCGCCGCGGCGCTTTGTTTAGAACTGCACCAACTGACAGCTCCACCGTTCAATATAAACACGTATTCGGTTTGCGATTTAGAATCGTCCGGATCAGTGTCAAAGCTTGCATCGACGTAACCATTTACGACGAGCTCTTTGTCACCTCCATAAACGAGAAACATATCCTTAGTCCTTTTCAGGTATTTCAGGATGTTAAACATATCCTTAGTACTTTTCAAATATAAACGAACCCTTTCTTTGTGTGACACCCAAGTTTTTATTTGGATTTTTCAAAAGATTTTATTTGACTTGAGGGGAGTGATTTAAATTTTTCTTCAAGAGAACTCTCCCTCTCAAATATTTTTCTTTATGGCAAAAGTTTTGTTTGGATTCACCCAAGATCTGCCTTTGGTCTTGGAAGTTCTTCCTTTTCATTTGGACTCAAGACAAAATGTTTTTCATTTGGGAAAAGAACTTTTGAAAATCTTTTTGAATTTTGCACTATGGCTTTTGGAAAGTCCTTTGCCACTTTCAACAATTCCTTCTTGCCATGGCATTAGTGAAAATCCCCTCTCCTAACCACTTCCTCACCTTTGGATCATGATTTGCATCAAATCCAGCAAGTTGAACCTCCCCATATGATTATTTCCATTCAAATTCTATTCAAATAAATTTCTGCCTTCTTTCCTAGCACTTGGAGAGTTACAAAGGAACTCCATTTTCTGTTTTGATTTTTGCCCCCAAAACTTCTTCCCCTCCTAGTCCTTTGAACCCTCAACCTAGAACCATGAAGATCCACTGGTCTTCAGTTCAAAATTTTCAAACTACACCTGCTGCAAGTTTGGACCAGATTTGACAAATTTGGTGAAATTCATTCAAAACCTTCTTCAAAAATTCCAAGTAAAATCAGGCAGCCTCTGGGTGCTTTGAGTGGTCATCTCACCAAGTTACAGCTCCAGAAAAATTTATCTCATAGCCAAAACCTTCTGTCGAACACCTGCAGTGCACTGTCCATGTCAAGTTCAGAAAGTTCAGAGAACACTGCAGTGGCTGCTGTCGTTTTCTTCAGAGAAGGACGTCGATCTCGCCAGTGCCACCACGTCGCCTTGCTCCTCGTCCCCGCCCTCTTGTTCCTGCACCGCACGAATGCCTGGCGCCTTGCGGGCGTCGGCGACGAACAGCAGAAGGTGCGCCGCCCCGTGACCAACGCCAGCGGCGGCTTTGCGGGCGCCAGCGGGAGACACGGCGCCGACGACGCCACCCAGCGCCGCCCAAACCACCGGAGCTCGCCGCGTGGCCTTCCACTCCCCCGAATGCGCTACCGCTCTCGTCGTGAACCGCAGGGCGCGAAGCGCGCTCTCTGCCGCCGTTGAGCCCGTGCGGTCACCTCACCGTGGACCGACGCCATTACGCCAAGACCATCTCCGTTTAGCTGTAAAACGACTCCAGTAACCTCCACTGATGCTGCCTGGCCGCTCAAACCACCTGCCAATCCACTGCTCCGCCGTAATCGCTCGCCGGAGATTCTCCGTTCACGGCCACCCCGTCGATCTGCCTATAAATAGAGGCCCTGAGCTTCAACTCGAGCACCCACCATCCCTGCACTCCCCCTAGAGCAAGCCTAGCCACTGGTAGAGCCCCGAGGAGGTCTCCTTCCTCGACTCCGGCCGCTGCTCCCATCTATAAGAAGCCATATAGAATGGCACCCTCAGGATTGGTGGAGTTGAAGAAGCAGATAAAGGAGTTGTTGGACAAAGGATTTATTCGAGCCAGCTCCTCACCATGGGGTTCGCCAGTGTTGTTTGCCAAAAAGAAGGATGGGACACTGAGACTGTGTATAGACTATCGAGCCCTCAATATGGTCACCATCAAAAAAAAATATCCGATGCCACGGATAAATGATTTGTTTGACCAGCTCGCACAAGCCAAGGTATTTTCAAAGATTGATTTGAGATCGGGATACCATCAACTGAAGGTACGGACAGAAGATATTCCCAAGACAGCTTTCACTTCCAGATATGGGTTATACGAGTTCACAGTGATGCCTTTTGGACTAACGAACGCCCCCGCATATTTCGTCCACCTCATGAACAAAGTATTCATGAAATTCATGGACAAATTTGTGGTGGTATTCATTGACGACATTCTGGTTTACTCAAGGACACCAGAAGAGCATGCTGAGCACCTCAGGATTGTTTTGGGATTGAGGAAACATCAGTTATACGCCAAATTTAGCAAATGCGAATTTTGGCTAAGACAAGTTGGTTTCTTGGGCCATATACTGAACCAAGAAGGCGTGGCCGTAGACCCAGAAAAAGTCAAGGCCATACTAGACTGGAAGCCACCCGCCAATGTTACTGATGTGCGGAGTTTTCTGGGAATGGCCGGATATTACAAGAGATTTATTGAAGGATTCTCCACTGTGGCGAAACCTATAACACAGTTACTCAAGAAGGACAAGAAATTCGTGTGGACGGAAGCATGTGAGCAGAGCTTCCAAGAACTCAAGAAGAAGCTGACAACCGCACCGGTCTTAACTGTGCCAGACATACACAAGAGCTTTGAAGTGTATTGTGACGCGTCCCGAAAAGGTCTCGGATGTGTGCTAATGCAGGATGGCAAAGTTGTCGCATATGCCTCCAGGCAGCTGCGAAAACATGAGGAAAATTACCCAACACATGACTTGGAGCTAGCAGCAGTTATACATGCACTCAAGGAGTGGAGGCACTTTCTGTTGGGAAATCGCTGTGAAATATATACGGACCATAAGAGCCTCAAATATATTTTCACACAGCCAGAGCTGAATTTACGCCAACGACGCTGGTTGGAACTAGTCAAGGACTATGACGTCGGTATTCACTACCACCCAGGGAAAGCGAATGTAGTGGCCGATGCCCTTAGTCGAAACCCCAGCCCGGACAGTGACGGTCAGCAAAATTTGAGGCCTGAGTTTCAGTGAGAGTTCACTAGGCTCAACTTGATGTTGGTCTCTGAGGGCAGCGTATCGAACCTGGAGATACAACCCACCCTGGTGGAACAGATTAAGAAGGCTCAACAGGGACATCCCAGCATCGAAGGCATAAAGAAGAAAATAAATCTTGGTAAGACTTCAGAGTTCGTCATAGACAGTGAAGGAACCTTATGGTACCGAGACAGACTTTGCGTACCTAACATTGAGGAACTCAAGCAACAGATCTTGACGGAAAGCCACACCGCTCCATACTCGATCCATCCTGGAGGAACCAAAATGTACAAGGACATCCAGGAAAGATTTTGGTGGCACGGTATGAAAAGAGATATAGCCACATTTATTGCTTGTTGCGATTCATGTCAGCGCATCAAGGCCGAGCATCAAAAGCCAGCGGGGCTACTCCAGCCAAACAGAATACCGGAGTGGAAATGGGATGAAATAGGAATGGATTTCATCGTCGGATTACCCCGATCACAACGTGGGAATGACGCCATATGGGTCATCATAGACCGACTAACCAAGGTTGCTCATTTCATTCCCGTGAAGACTACCTACTCCACACAAAGACTGGCAAAACTTTATCTCTCCCGTATAGTTTGCTTGCACGGAGTCCCAAAGACTATAATATCAGACCGAGGCACCCAATTCGTCTCCAAATTTTGGGATCACCTACAACAAGCTCTGGGCACGCAACTAGCTTTCAGTACAGCGTACCACCCTCAGACTGATGGACAAACAGAACGTGTAAACCAAATCCTAGAGGATATGCTAAGAGCCTCTGTGCTCACCTATGGATCCAGTTGGGAAGAGAGTTTGCCGTATGCCGAATTTGCTTACAACAACAGTTACCAAGCCAGCTTACAAATGGCACCCTTCGAAGCGTTGTACGGACGAAGGTGTCGTACCCCTCTGAATTGGTCAGAAACAGGTGACAGCCGTGTCTTCGGCCCAGACATGCTTAAAGAGGCCGAGGAGAAAGTTAAACAAATCAGGGACAGACTCAAGACAGCACAGAGCCGGCAAAAGAGCTACTATGATCAGAAGCATTGTGAGGTCAGCTTTGAACCTGGTGATTCCGTATACCTCCGAGTATCTCCTATGAGGGGTCTGCAACGGTTCAAAATTAAGGGGAAGCTAGCCCCAAGATTTATTGGACCGTTTTGTGTAAAGGCACGAAGAGGCACGGTGGCCTACCAACTAGACCTACCCAAGGTGCTGTCAGACGTCCATGACGTATTCCACGTCTCGCAGTTGAGGAAATGCGTGAGTAACCCGGAGAAACATGTACCTCATGAGGATATTGATATGCAACCAGATCTCACCTACAGAGAAAGGCCAGTAAAGATTTTAGAAGAGTCTGAACGGAGGACCCGTCAGAAAACGACAAGATTTTTCAGGGTTCAGTGGAGCAACCACACTGAGGATGAAGCCACATGGGAAAGGGAAGATTTCCTCTGAGCAGAGTATCCATATCTATTTGAGGAGCAGCAGAAATCTCGAGGACGAGATTTTTCCTAAGGGGGTAGGTGTTGTGACACCCAAGTTTTTATTTGGATTTTTCAAAAGATTTTATTTGACTTGAGGGGAGTGATTTAAATTTTTCTTCAAGAGAACTCTCCCTCTCATATATTTTTCTTTATGGCAAAAGTTTTGTTTGGATTCACCCAAGATCTGCCTTTGGTCTTGGAAGTTCTTGCTTTTCATTTGGACTCAAGACAAAATGTTTTTCATTTGGGAAAAGAACTTTTGAAAATCTTTTTGAATTTTGCACTATGGCTTTTGGAAAGTCCTTTGCCACTTTCAACAATTCCTTCTTGCCATGGCATTAGTGCAAATCCCCTCTCCTAACCACTTCCTCACCTTTGGATCATGATTTGCATCAAATCCAGCAAGTTGAACCTCCCCATGTGATTATTTCCATTCAAATTCTATTCAAATAAATTTCTGACTTCTTTCCTAGCACTTGGAGATTTACAAAGGAACTCCATTTTCTGTTTTGATTTTTGCCCCAAACCTTCTTCCCCTCCTAGTCCTTTGAACCCTCAACCTAGAACCATGAAGATCCACTGGTCTTCAGTTCAAAATTTTCAAACTACACCTGCTGCAAGTTTGGACCAGATTTGACAAATTTGGTGAAATTCATTCAAAACCTTCTCCAAAAATTCCAAGTAAAATCAGGCAGCCTCTGGGTGCTTTGAGTGGTCATCTCACCAAGTTACAGCTCCAGAAAAATTTATCTCATAGCCAAAACCTTCTGTCGAACACCTGCAGTGCACTGTCCATGTCAAGTTCAGAAAGTTCAGAGAACACTGCAGTGGCTGCTGTCGTTTTCTTCAGAGAAGGACGTCGATCTCGCCAGTGCCACCGCGTCGCCTTGCTCCTCGTCCCCGCCCTCTTGTTCCTGCACCGCACGAACGCCTGGCGCCTTGCGGGCGTCGGCGACGAGCAGCAGAAGGTGCGCCGCCCCGTGACCGACGCCGGCGGCGGCTTTGCGGGCGCCAGCGGGAGACACGGCGCCGACGACGCCACCCAGCGCCGCCCAAACCACCGGAGCTCGCCGCGTGGCCTTCCACTCCCCCGAATGCGCTGCCGCTCTCGTCGTGAACCGCAGGGCGCGAAGCGCGCTCTCTGCCGCCGTTGAGCCCGTGCGGTCACCTCACCGTGGACCGACGCCATTACGCCAAGACCATCTCCGTTTAGCTGTAAAACGACTCCAGTAACCTCCACTGATGCTGCCTGGCCGCTCAAACCACCTGCCAATCCACTGCTCCGCCGTAATCGCTCGCCGGAGATTCTGCGTTCACGGCCACCCCGTCGATCTGCCTATAAATAGAGGCCCTGAGCTTCAACTCGAGCACCCACCATCCCTACACCCCCCCTAGAGCAAGCCTAGCCACTGGTAGAGCCCCGAGGAGGTCTCCTTCCTCGACTCCGGCCGCCGCGACCCGCCACGGGATCCAGCCCGATTCGCCCCCGTGTGTGCTCCTCCGCCTCCATTCTCTTACCAGTAGCTTCACCATGCATCCCTCTTTCTGACCCACACTTCAATTTGAAGCTTGCAGCCCCCCACCGGAGTTCCCCATCCTCACCCGAACCGCCGTCCGCCGGAGAAAGTGTCGCCGTCGACGTGGTGCTCCCCGTTGGACGAGTCCACCACCCACCGACGCGGAAGAGGACGCTGAAGCTCTTGGTACCCTCCGTTTCTCCTAACTCGCCGTGGTTCGACGCCGGCGTCCACCGCAGTCTTCGGGCGCCGGCGAGCTTTTCAAACCTGACATGTGGACCCCGCGTGTCAGCCTCTGTTTTATTCCACCTCGAACCATTTCTGTTGACGCCTTCGGGCAAATACGTTTTCTCCTTTGCGCTTGCGCATTCCCAATCGAACCGTTTTCTGTTTTCTCAGTTAAGACCCTGGAACTTTTCTGTTTCATTACAGATAAGTCCCTGGACAGAAACCTTTATAACTTTTTAATAAAAAGGAATTTTTGAGTGATTCTTTTTCTGACAATCTTCAAATTTTGTCTAGTTTTTTATGGGATTTATTTGAAAAATATTTGGAAAAGTTTCTGTGTATGTGTTGGTTTTCACGTTAGTACCCGTTTCGTGATTGCCGTAGGTTCCGGAAGAGGTGACGGAGCCGCGAACTTCGCCGAGCTAGACTCCGACTTCTCCGAACCAGGCAAGCATGTTTTGAACATTTGATATGACAGGTGTTTTACATGTTCACGTGAGAGTTTGTGCGTGGCATATGAGTGTCGGTAAATACCTCGTTGCTTGTAAGGCAACGACCCGTCTGTTCCAAAGTCGCGATGATCTCTGATGAGAGATGGCCTAGTCATGTAGTGACATGAAGGGCAGCAAGGTGGTACTGTTGTAGCATACCAGCCTTGCGTCATCCGACTTTCTCCGACGTTAACGTGGTTGGAGCTACGTTATCGTTCTTTTCCCGCATGTTCCAAAATTGCGATAATCTCTGATGAGAGATGGCCTAATCATGTGGTGACATGAAGGGCAGCAAGGTGGTACTGTTGTAGCATACCAGCCTTGCGTCATCCGACTTCCTCCGACGTTAACGTGGTTGGAGCCACGTTACCGTTCTTTCCCCTTTCCGTGCTACCACATGTCTCATTGCCAGGATGCGGTTTAGTAAGTTGGTAACCTCTTTCCGTGTACACACCAAACAGAGAGGCCGGGATGATGATACCTTGGCCCAGGATTAAAGCCAGTCATCTGGTCAGGGGGCATGGGTGTTTCCGGTTGGGACCGAGAGGGGGGCACCCCCTTAGAGCGCGCGTATAGAAATTTGATCCCATGCTACGCGAGGTTGTAGCCTCCCCGTCTCAAGGTTTTTCTTGAACGTTGCCGAGGGTGATCCCTGGCTTCGGATGGTTGAATTGGGTGTGTACTGGTTAGACATGTTTCTTCCAAAACACCGTAGACGGAACTAGTCCCCGTGACTACTGAAATCCGTTGGCTGTGGTTAAGTACAAACTCTGCAGAGTCAATTCTTTCCAAATCATCGCATCTGTGATCAAGTAGTGTAAACATTATATCCATATCTATCCGTGTGAAAAACTTGTCCCCCGTGAACAAGCTCAGTGGTAAAATTCAGATTTATTGTTATTCCGTGGATGGACTAACGTTATATTTGTCTCATGCTTGTGATAAATTATGTTCCCGAACTATTGTATCATTGAGCTACAATATAAGCCCTTTATGAGACGTCGCTCAGACGTCCGACTGCGGCATGCACTGTCTTTATTTTCTGTTATAAGCCCTTTATGTGGTGTCGCCCCGACGCCTGACTGTGGCATTATTATTCTGCATTTTCCGCTCGAGGAGTCTTTCAGACACTCGTTTGGCACCCGCATTATTATTCTGCATTTTCCTCTCGAGGAGTCTTTCAGACACTCGTTTGGCACCTGTATTATTATTCCGCATTTTCCGCTCGAGGAGTCTTTCAGACACTCGTTTGGCACCTGTATTATTATTCCGCATTTTCCGCTCGAGGAGTCTTTCAGACACTCGTTTGGCACCAGTATTACTATTCTGCAGTTTCCGCTCGAGGCGTCATTCAGACCCTCGCTTGGCACCCAGTATTTATTATCTCTATGTCTGATCGCACTGGTTAACTTGTTCATATGTTTCATGTTTGCATTCGTTATACCTTATGTCCGAACTGTCTTGCGAGTACTTTCATAGTACTCACCTGGCTTGTTGATTTGGCCAGATGTTGACGAAGGCGATCTCTTGGTTGAAGAGTTTGATAGCGCGTCCGATGCCTAGAGGAGTCCCAGTCAGTCCTGCGCGATCCCGGATATTGGTCACTTGTATTGTATACGCTTCCGCCACCCGCAATAAGTCTTCTCGAGCCTCACTCCGACGCTCGATGATTTGTAGTCTTCTAGAATCATATCACTCGCTTCGCGATGATATTTCCACCACCGTTATATCGCGAGTTAGTAGTTTGCCACCCTATCCGCCGTCTTGTTTTAGCGGCGTGCATGTAATAAATTGTTGGGCAGTCTCTGCTCAACCTTGTATTATATTTAGTACTCCTGGTATTTTTCTTCTGTGACCAAGATATTGTCTACCAGTGAGAAGGAATTCTTCCTCGCTGGTCCGTAAAAGGGATTGGTCTCTCAATAATTATTTTATTGAAAAACCGGTCATGACACTTTGCTTGATCCATTTTGAACTTTTTTAAAACTTTATCATGGTATGTGCTTCGTGAAAGTCCAATTAAGCGTCTTGATCTATCTCTATAGATCTTGATGCCCAATATATAAGCAGCTTCACCGAGGTCTTTCATTGAAAAACACTTATTCAAGTATCCTTTTATGCTATCCAGAAATTCTATATCATTTCCAATCAATAATATGTCATCCACATATAGTATTTGAAATGCTACAGAGCTCCCACTCATTTTCTTGTAAATACAGGCTTCTCCAAAAGTCTGTATAAAACCATATGCTTTGATCACACTACCAAAACGTTTATTCCAACTCCGAGAGGCTTGCACCAGTCCATAAATGGATCGCTGGAGCTCGCACACTTTGTTAGCACCTTTTGGATCGACCAAACGTTCTGGTTGCATCATATACAACTCTTCTTCTAGATATCCATTCAGGAATGCAGTTTTGGCATCCATTTGCCAAATTTCATAATCATAAAATGCGGCAATTGCTAACATGATTCGGACAGACTTAAGCATCGCTACGTGTGAGAAAGTCTCATCGTAGTCAACCCCTTGAACTTGTCGAAAACCTTTCACAACAAGTCGAGCTTTGTAGACAGTAACATTACCGTCAGCGTCAGTCTTCCTCTTGAAGATCCATTTATTCTCTATGGCTTGCCGATCATCGGGCAAGTCAACCAAAGTCCACACTTTGTTCTCAAACATGGATCCCATCTCAGATTTCATGGCCTCAAGCCATTTTGTGGAATCTGGGCTCTCCATCACTTCTTCATAGTTCATAGGTTCGCCATGGTCAAGTCAAATGACCTCCAGAATAGGATTACCATACCACTCTGGTGCGGATCTTGCTCTGGTTGACCTACGAGGTTCGGTAGTAACTTGATCTGAAGTTTCTTGATCAATATCATTAGCTTCCTCACTAATTGGTGTAGGTGTCACAGGAACCGGTTTCTGTGTTGAACTACTTTCCAATAAGGGAGCAGGTACAGTTACCTCATCAAGTTATACTTTCCTCCCACTCACTTCTTTCGAGAGAAACTCCTTCTCTAGAAAGGATCCATTTTTAGCAACAAATGTCTTGCCTTCGGATCTGTGATAGAAGGTGTACCCAACAATCTCCTTTGGGTATCCTATGAAGAAACATTTCTCCAATTTGGGTTCGAGCTTATCAGGTTGAAGCTTTTTCACATACGCATCGCAGCCCCAAACTTTAAGAAATGGCAACTTTGGTTTCTTGCAAAACCACAGTTCATAAGGCGTCGTCTCAACGGATTTAGATGGTGCCCTATTGAACGTGAATGCACCTGTCTCTAAAGCATAACCCCAAAATGATAGCGGTAAATCAGTAAGAGACATCATAGATCGTACCATATCTAGTAAAGCACGATTACGACGTTCGAACACATCCTTACGTTGTGGTGTTCCGGGTGGCATGAGTTGCGAAACTATTCCGCATTGTTTCAAATGAAGACCAAACTCGTAACTCAAATATTCTCCTGCATGATCAGATCGTAGAAACTTTATTTTCTTGTTACGATGATTTTCTACTTCACTCTGAAATTCTTTGAACTTTTCAAATGTTTCTGACTTATTTTTCATTAAGTAGATATACCCATATCTGCTCAAATCATCTGTGAAGGTGAGAAAATAATGATACCCGCTGTGAGCCTAAATATTCATCAGACCAAATACATCAGTATGTATGATTTCCAACAAATATGTTGCTCGCTCCATTGTCCCAGAGAACGGCGTTTTAGTCATCTTGCCCATGTGGCATGGTTCGCAAGTACCAAGTAATTCATAATCAAGTGATTCCAAAAGTCCATCAGTATGGAGTTTCTTCATGCGCTTTACACCAATATGACCCAAATGGCAGTGCCACAAATAAGTTGCGCTATCATTATCAACTCTGCATCTTTTGGCTTCAACATTATGAATATGTGTATCACTACTATCGAGATTCAACAGAAATAGACCACTCTTCAAGGGTGCATGACCATAAAAGATATTACTCATATAAATAGAACAACCATTATTCTCAGATTTAAATGAATAACCGTCTCGCATCAAAAAAGATCCAGATATAATGTTCATGCTCAACGCTGGCACGAAATAACAATTATTTAGGTCTAAAGCTAATCCCGAAGGTAGATGTAGAGGTAGCGTGCCGACGGCGATCACATCGACTTTGGAACCATTTCTCACGCGCATCGTCACCTCGCCCTTAGCCAATCTTTGCTTAATCCGTAGTCCCTGTTTTGAGTTGCAAATATTAGCAGCAGAACCAGTATCAAATACCCAGGTGCTACTGTGAGCTTTAGTAAGGTACACATCAATAACATGTATATCACATATACCTTTGTTCACCTTGCCATCCTTCTTATCCACCAAATACTTGGGGTAGTTCCGCTTCCAGTGACCAGTCTGTTTGCAGTAGAAGCACTCAGTCTCAGGCTTAGGTCCAGACTTGGGTTTCTTCTCCTGAGCAGCAACTTGCTTGCCGTTCTTCTTGAAGTTCCCCTTCTTCTTCCCTTTACCCTTTTGCTTGAAACTGGTGGTCTTGTTGACCATCAACACTTGATGGTCCTTCTTGATTTCTACCTTCGCAGCCTTTAGCATCGCGAAGAGCTCGGGAATTTTCTTATCCATCCCTTGCATATTATAGTTCATCACAAAGCTCTTGTAGCTTGGTGGCAGTGATTAAAGAATTCTGTCAATGACACTATCATCCGGAAGATTAACTCCTAGTTGAATCAAGTGACTATTATACCCAGACATATTGAGTATATGTTCACTGACAGAACTATTATCCTCCATCTTACAGCTGTAGAACTTATTGGAGACTTCATATCTCTAAATCCGGGCATTTGCTTGAAATATTAACTTCAACTCCTGGAACATCTCATATGCTCCATGACATTCAAAACGTCGTTGAAGTCCCGGTTCTAAGCCGTAAAGCATGGCACACTGAACTATCGAGTAGTCATCAGCTTTACTCTGCCAGACGTTCTTAACGTCATCAGCAGCATCTGCAGCAGGCCTGGCACCCAGCGGTGCTTCCAGGACGTAATTCTTCTGTGCAGCAATGAGGATAATCCTCAAGTTACGGACCCAGTCCGTGTAATTGCTACCATCATCTTTCAACTTAGCTTTCTGAAGGAACGCATTAAAATTCAACGTAACAACAACACAGGCCATCTATCTACAACAACATAGACAAGCAAAATACTATCAGGTACAAAGTTCATGATAAATTAAAGTTCAATTAATCATATTACTTAAGAACTCCCACTTAGATAGACATCCCTCTAATCATCTAAGTGATCACGTGATCCAAATCAACTAAACCATGACCGATCATCACGTGAAATGGAGTAGCTTTCAATGGTGAACATCACTATGTTGATCATATCTACTATATGATTCACGCTCGACCTTTCGGTCTCTAGTGTTCCGAGGCCATATCTGCATATGCTAGGCTCGTCAAGTTTAACCTTAGTATTCTGCGTGTGCAAAACTGGATTGCACCCGTTGTATGTGAACGTAGAGCTTATCACACCCGATCATCACGTGGTGTCTCGGCACGACGAACTTTGGCAACGATGCATACTCAGGGAGAACACTTGTACCTTGAAATTTAGTGAGAGATCATCTTATAATGCTACCTTTAATCAAAGGAGAATAAGATGCATAAAGGATAAACATCACATGCAATCAATATAAATGATATGATATGTCCATCATCATCTTGTGCCTTTGATCTCCATCTCTAAAGCACCGTCATGATCACCATCGTCACCAGCGTGACACCTTGATCTCCATCGTAGCATCGTTGTCGTCTCGCCAACTATTGTTTCTATGACTATCGCTAACGCTTAGTGATAAAGTAAAAAAATTATAGGGCGATTGCATTGCATACAATAAAGCGACAACCATATGGCTCCTGCCAGTTGCCGATAACTCTATTACAAAACATGATCATCTCATACAATAAAATTTAGCATCATGTCTTGACCATATCACATCACAACATGCCCTGCAAAAACAAGTTAGACGTCCTCTACTTTGTTGTTGCAAGTTTTACGTGGCTGCTACGGGCTGAGCAAGAACCGTTCTTACCTACGCATCAAAAACCACAACGATATTTCGTCAAGTATGTGCTATTTTAACCTTCACAAGGACCGGGCGTAGCCACACTCGATTCAACTAAAGTTGGAGAAACTGACACCTGCCAGCCACCTGTGTGCAAAGCATGTCGGTAGAACCAGTCTCGCGTAAGCGTACGCGTAATGTCGGTCCGTGCCGCTTCATCCAACAATACCGCCGAATCAAAGTATGACATACTGGTAAGCAGTATGACTAGTATCGCCCACAACTCACTTGTGTTCTACTCGTGCATATAACATCTACGCATAAACCTGGCTCGGATGCCACTGTTGGGGAACGCAGTAATTTCAAAAAATTTCCTACGCACACGCAAGATCACGGTGATGCGTAGCAACGAGAGGGGAGAGTGTTGTCTACGTACCCTCGTAGACCGTAAGCGGAAGCATTATGACAACGCGGTTGATGTAGTCGTACGTCTTCACGATCGACCGATCCTAGCACCGAAGGTACGGCACCTCCGCGGACTGCACACGTTCAGCTCGACGATGTCCCACGAACTCACGATCCAGTAGAGCTTCGCGGGAGATTTCCGTCAGCACGACGGCGTGATGACGGTGATGATGATGCTACTGACGCAGGGCATCGCCTAAGCACCGCTATGATATTACCGAGGTGGATTATGGTGGAGGGGGGCACCGCACACGGCTAAAAGATCAACTGATCACCCTGTGTGTCTATGGGGTGCCCCCTGCCCCAGTATATAAAGGAGCTAGGGGGGAGGCGGCCGGCCAAGGAGGAGGGCGCGCCAAGGGGGGAGTCCTACTCCCACCGGGAGTAGGACTCCTTCTTTCCTAGTAGGAGTAGGAGAAGGGGGAAGGGAAGGAGAGAGGAGGAAGGAAAGGGGGGCGCCGCCCCCCTCCTTGTCCAATTAGGACTAGAGGGAGAGGGGGCATGTGGCCTGCCCTGGCCGCCCCTCCTCTTCTCCACTAAGGCCCAATAGGCCCATTACACTCCCCGGGGGGTTCCGAATATAGTCATCCAATATATCAATCTTTATGTCTCGACCATTTCGAGAATCCTCGTCATGTCCGTGATCATATCCGGGACTCCGAACTACCTTCGTTACATCAAAATACATAAACTCATAATACCGATCGTCACCGAACGTTAAGCGTGCGGACCCTACGAGTTCGAGAACTATGTAGACATGACCGAGACACGTCTCCGGTCAATAACCAATAGCGGAACCTGGATGCTCATATTGGCTCCTACATATTTCTACGAAGATCTTTATCGGTCAAACCGCATAACAACATACGTTGTTCCCTTTGTCATTGGTATGTTACTTGCCTGAGATTCGATCGTCGGTATCTCAATACCTAGCTCAATCTCGTTACCGGCAAGTCTCTTTACTCGTTCCGTAATGCATCATCCCGCGACTAACACGTTAGTCACATTGCTTGCAAGGCTTATAGTGATGTGCATTACCGAGAGGGCCCAGAGATACCTCTCCGATAATCGGAGTGACAAATCATAATCTCGATCTATGCCAACTCAACAAGTACCATCGGAGACACCTGTAGAGCACCTTTATAATCACCCAGTTACGTTGTGACGTTTGGTAGCACACAAAGTGTTCCTCCGGATCGGGAGTTGCATAATCTCATAGTCATAGGAACATGTATAAGTCATGAAGAAAGTAATAGCATTAAACTAAAATGATCAAGTGCTAAGCTAACGGAATGGGTCAAGTCAATCACATCATTCTCCTAATGAGGTGATCCCGTTTATCAAATGACAACTCATGTCTATGGTTAGGAAACTTAACCATCTTTGATCAACGAGCTAGTCAAGTAGAGGCATACTAGTGACACTCTATTTGTCTATGTATTCACACATGTATTATGTTTTCAGTTAGTACAATTCTAGCATGAATAATAAACATTTATCATGAAATAAGGAAATTAATAATAACTTTATTATTGCCTCTAGGGCATATTTCCTTCACAAGCATAGAAATTTTGTTACTCTCCACATAAGCAAATTTATTCTCATGAATAGTAGTGGGAGCAAACTCAACAAAATAACTATCATGTGAGGCATAATCCAATTGAAAATTAAAATCAAGACGACAAGTTTCATGGTTATAATTATTCTTTATAGCATGCATGTCATCACAATAATCATCATAGATAGCAACTTTGTTCTCATAATCAATTGGAACCTCTTCCGAAATAGTGAATTCATCACTAAATAAAGTCATGACCTCTCCAAATCCACTTTCATAATTATCACAATAAGATTCAACACCCTCCAAAATAGTGGGATTAATACTACCTAGAGTTGACACTCTTCCAAACCCACTTTCATCAATATAATCATCATAAATAGGAGGCATGCTATCATCACAATAAATTTTCTCATCAAAACTTGGGGGACTAAAAACATCATCCTCATCAAACATAGCATCCCCAAGCTTACGGCTTTGCATATCATTAGCATCATGGATATTCAAAGAATTCATACCAACAACATTGCAATCATGCTCGTCATATAAACATTTCATGCCAAACATTTTATTGACTTCTTCTTCTAACGTTTGAGCACAATTTTCCTTTCCATCATTTTCACAAAAGACATTAAAAAGATGAAGCATATGAGGCAACCTCAATTCCATTTTTTTGTAATTTTCTTTTATAGACTAAACTAGTGATAAACAAGAAACTAAAAGATTCAATTGCAAGATCTAAAGATATACCTTCTAGCACTCACCTCCATGGCAACGGCGCCAGAAAAGAGCTTCGTTGACGGGATGTGAGTGCCGCTTACCTAGCCTCCCCGGCAACGGCGCCAGAAAAGAGCTTGATGTTTACTACGCAACATTTCTCCTTGTAGACGTGTTGGGCCTCAAAGTGCAGAGTTTTGTGGGACAGTAGAAAAATTCCCTCAAGTGGATGACCTAAGGTTTATCAATTCGTGGGAGGCGTAGGATGAAGATGGTCTCTCTCAAACAACCCTGCAACCAAATAACAAAGAGTCTCTTGTGTCTCCAACACACCCAATACAATGGTAAATTGTATAGGGGCACTCGTTCGGCGAAGAGATGGTGATACAAGTGCAATATGGATACTAGATATAGGTTTTTGTAATATGAAAATATAAAAACAGCACGGTTGCAAGTGGTAAAACTGAGAGGTTTTGCAATGCTTGAAAACAAGGCCTAGGGTTCATACTTTCACTAGTGCAAGTTCTCTCAACAATGATATTATGATAACATAATTAGATCATATAACAATCCCTCAACGTGCAACAAAGAATCACTCCAAAGTTTCTATCGGAGAACATAGGACGAAAACGTGCATCAACGCCTATGCATAGATTACCCCAGTGTCACCTCGGGAATCCGCGAGTTTAGTGCCAAAAAATACATCAAGTGAATCCATAGAACATCCCATTGTCACCCCAAATATCCCATCGCAAGACATACATCAAGTGTTCTCAAATCCAATACTCAATCCAACATAACGAAACCTCAAAGAGCAAGAATCAATTCATCACAAGAAGGTAGAGAGGGGAGAAATACCATATGATACAACTATAATAACAAAGCTCATGATACATCAAGATCGTGCCAAATCAAGAACACGAGAGAGAAAGAGATCAAACACATAGCTACTGGTACATACCCTCAGCCCCGAGGGAGAACTACTCCCTCCTCGTCATGGAGACTGCTGGGATGATGAAGATGGCCACTAGTGATGGTTTCCCCCTCCGACAGGGTGCCGAAATGGGTCTCGATTGGTTTTTTGTGGCTACAGAGGCTTGTGGTTGCGGAACTCCCGATCTAGATTTCTTTCTGGGGGTTTCTGGATTTATAGGAATTTTTGGCGTCTGTTTCACGTTAGGGGGGTCCATGAGTGAGCGACAAGGCAGGGGGCGCGCCCTAGGGGGCTGGGCGCACCATCCGCCCTTGTCGTTGACTCGGGACTCTTCTCACCCAACTCTTTTGCGTCGGGGACTTCTTATGGTCCATAAAAACTCACCGAAAATTTTGATATGTCTCCAACGTATCTATAATTTATGAAGTATTCATGCTATTATATTATCCATCTTAGATGTTTTATATGCATTTATATGCTGTTTTATATGATTTTTGGGACTAACCTATTAACCTAGAGCCCAGTGCCAGTTTCTGTTTTTTCCTTGTTTTTGAGTTTTACAGAAAAAGGAATACCAAACGGAGTCCAATTGACATGCCAATTTTTGATGATTTTTTATGGACCAAAAGAAGACCCCGAAGTAAAAGAGTTGGGCCAAAAGAGTTTGCGCGCCCTACCCTCCTAGGCGTGGGCCCCTATCTCGTGGATGACTCGGAGACCCCCCTGACATGAGACCTACGCCAAACATTCCTATAAATAAAGAAACCTCCAGAAAATAACCTAGATCAGGAGTTCCACTGCCGCAAGCCTCTGTAGCCACCAAAAACCAATCGGGACCCTGTTCCGGCACCCTGCCGGAGGGGGGATCCATCCACCGGTGGCCATCTTCATCATCCCGGCACTCTCCATGACGAGGAGGGAGTAGTTCACCCTCGGGGCTGAGGGTATGTACCAGTAGCTATGTGTTTGATCTCTCTCTCTCTCTTTCTCTCTCTCTCTCTCTCTCTCGTGTTCTTGATTTGGCACGATCTTGATGTATCGCGAGCTTTACTATTATAGTTCGATCTTATGATGTTTCTCCCCCTCTATCTTCTTGTAATGGATTGAGTTTTCCCTTTGAAGTTATCTTATCGGATTGAGTCTTTAAGGATTTGAGAACACTTGATGTATGTCTTGCATGTGCTTATCTGTGGTGACAATGGGATATTCACGTGATCTACTTGATGTATGTTTTGGTGATCAACTTGCGGGTTCAGTGACCTTGTGAACTTATTCATAGGGGTTGGCACACGTTTTCGTCTTGACTCTCTGGTAGAAACTTTGGGGCACTCTTTGAAGTTCTTTGTGTTGGTTGAATAGATGAATCTGAGATTGTGTGATGCATATCGTATAATCATACCCACGGATACTTGAGGTGACATTGGAGTATCTAGGTGACATTAGGGTTTTGGTTGATTTGTGTCTTAAGGTGTTATTCTAGTACGAACTCTATGATAGATCGAACGGAAAGAATAGCTTTGTGTTATTTTACTACGGACTCTTGAATAGATCGATCAGAAAGGATAACTTTGAGGTGGTTTCGTACCCTACAATAATCTCTTCGTTTGTTCTCCGCCATTAGTTACTTTGGAGTGACTCTTTGTTGCATGTTGAGGATAGTTATATGATCCAGTTATGTTATTATTGTTGAGAGAACTTGCACTAGTGAAAGTATGAACCCTAGGCCTTGTTTCGAAGCATTGCAATACCGTTTACGCTCACTTTTACCACTTGTTACCTTGCTGTTTTTATATTTTCAGATTAAAAATAGTCAAATACCCATATCTACCATCCATATTGCACTTGTATCACCATCTCTTCGCCGAGCTAGTGCACCTATACAATTTACCATTGTATTGGGTGTGTTGGGGACATAAGAGACTCTTTGTTATTTGGTTGCAGGGTTGTTCGAGAGAGACCATCTTCATCCTATGCCTCCCACGGATTGATAATCCTTAGGTCACCCACTTGAGGGAAATTTTCTACTGTCCTACAAACCTCTGCACTTGGAGGCCCAACAACGTCTACAAGGAGAAGGTTGCATAGTAGACATCAAGCAATTTCTGGCGCCGTTGCTGGGGAAGTGAGTGCTTGAATGTATATCTTTAGATCTTGCAATCGAATCTTTTAGTTTCTTGTTTTATCACTAGTTTAGTCTATAAAAGAAAATTACAGAAAAATGGAATTGAGGTTGCCTCATATGCTTCATCTTTTTAATGTCTTCCGTGAAAATAAGGATTCCGATAATTGTGCTCAATTGCTAGAGGAAGAATGCATTAAAATGTTTGGAACTAAATATTTGAACGATGAGCATGATTGCAATGTTGTTAGTATGAATTCTTTGAATACCCATGATGCTAATGATATGCAAAGCCACAAGCTTGGGGAAGCTATGTTTGATGAATATGATATTTTTAGTCCCCCAAGTTTTGATGAGCAAATTTATTATGATGAAAGCATGCCTCCTATTTATGATGATTATTGTGATGACACGTATGCTATAAAGAATAAAGATAACCATTAAACTTGTCATCATGATTTTAATTTTCAATTGGATTATGCTTCACATGATAGTTATTTTGTTGAGTTTGCTCCCACTACTATTCATGAGAAGAAATTTGCTTATGTGGAGAGTACTAAAAATTCTATGCTTGTGGCTCATGGAAAGAATGCTTTATGTGATAGTTATATTGTTGAATTCATTCATGATGCTACTGAAAATTATTATGAGGGAGGAATATATGCTTGTAGGAATTGCAATAATATCAAGTTTCCTCTCTATGTGCTTAAAGTTTTAAAGTTATGCTTGTTTTGCCTTCCTATGCTAGTTGATTATTGTTCCCATAAGTTGTTTTCTCAAAAAATACGTATGCATAGGAAGTGGGTTAGGATTAAATGTGCTAGTCATATGATTCATGATGCTCCCGTTATGTTTCAATTCTTATCTTTTATGTGAGCATCATTGTCATCATCATGCCTAGCTAAAAAGGCATTAAAGAAAAGCGCTTGTTGGGAGACAACCCAATATTTACCCTTACTGTTTTTGTGTGTTCACATGATTATTCTACTGTAGTAATCATGTTTTATAGGTTTTGTGTCAATAAAGTGCCAAGTAAGACCTTTAGGATAGCTTACGGTGATAGTTGTGTTGATCCTGCTGAAAATCAGAAACTTTTGTACTCAGTAAATTAGTTTTGATAATTCACACAAACATGCGTTTGATCTGATTCTTTTTCCTCTGGATTGGTACACAAATTTCTCAGGTTTTCCTAATTTGGTAGGATTTTTGGAGTTACAGAAGTATTCGAGAATTACATATTACTATAGATTGTTCTCTTTTTGACAGATTCTGTTTTCTATGTGTTGTTTGCTTATTTTGATGAATCTATGAGTAGTATCGGAGGGTATGAACCATAGAGAAGTTGGAATACAGTAGATATTACACCAATATGAATTTAGAATAAGTTCACAACAGTACCAAAAGTGGTGATTTATTTTCTTATACTAACGGAGCTTACAAGCTTTCTGTTGAGTTTTGTGTTGTGAAGTTTTCAAGTTTTGGGTAAAGATTCGATGGACTATGGAATAAGGAGTAGCAAGAGCGTAAGCTTGGGGATTCCCAAGGCACCCCAAGGTAATATTAAAGGAAAACCAAGAGCCTAAGCTTGGGGATGCCCCGGATGGCATCCCCTCTTTCGTCTTCGTTCATCGGTAACTTTACTTGGAGCTATATTTTTATTCACCACATGACATGTCTTTTGCTTGGAGCGTCATTTTATTTTGTTAGCACTAGCTTGATGTTATTTAGAATAATGTTTTGCATCTTTATTTTCAATAAAAATGTCAAGGATAGCCTTTACCATGCTTATTTTGCAAGTATACATGTTGCTGTTTCAAAACAGAAAGTTTATCGCTGTTGCAAAAATTCCCTAGAAAGCCAGGATATGATAAAATGTTGAAACTTTTTGCATAATAAGCTCTGGTAAATTTTCTACAGTGTGGTAGAATTTCATAATGTTTGGAGTTAGGGAATTATGATGAATCTTGCATTCTTTACAGATTGTACTGTTTTGGCAGATTGCTGTTATGTTTGCATATGTTTGCTTGTTTAATGATTCTATTTGAGGATAGGAGTATTAAATATGCAGAGGCATTTAGTATGCAATGTTGAATAATAATTTTAGTGATTTGTTACAGTATAAAATGATAAGGTTTTTGCATTGGTTTATACTAACTTATCTCACGAGTTCTTGTTGAGTTTGGTGTGGATGAAGCTTTTGAGATTTTGGAAACCGTGATATGAGAGGAATTAAGGAGACACAAAAGCTCAAGCTTGGGGATGCCAAGGCACCCCAAGATAATTTTCTAAGAAGTCTCAAGCATCTAAGCTTGGGGATGCCCCGGTAGGCATCCCACCTTTCTTCTTCAACAATTATCGGTTAGTATCGATTGAGCCTAAATTTTTGCTTCTTCACATGATGAGTGCTATCCTTGAAATGTCGTTTTATTTTGTTTTTCTTGCTGTTTGAATAATATCCAAAGATCTGAAATTCTTAAAGGAGAGAGAGTCTTCACATAGCTACATAATTATTTAACTACTCATTGATCTTCACTTATATCTTTTTGGAGTAGTTTGTCATTTACTCGTGTGCTTCACTTATATCCTATGAGTAAATGGTTGAATGATTTGAATATCATAAATCTGAAATTATATATGTTTCATATGCTTATCCCATGGGGAATAATGACTTCACATATAAGAAGTAGAGGTGGTAAATTTATTGAAGGTTAGCAAACATTATATTGGTCACTTGAACAATTCATGAAAGAATATTGAAGGAAGAGAGATTTCACTTGTAAATATACTATCTTAGACATCTTGTATGATTGTGAGCCCCATTAATTATTTTGAAACCTGAGCAAATTATTTGAAATTGGACAAGGAAGACAACATAATGAGTTATGCTTGGGTATATTTGTATAGAAGTTATATTGTTATGGATCCTCTAACATGTGGTGCTTGCTATTTGAATCCTTAGCTAGCCAAAATATCTGTACTAAGCGGGAATACTGCTTGTGCATCCAAATTCCTTGAACCAAGTTTATTCCATCAGTGTCCACCATATCTACCTATATGCGGTATTTACCTGCCGTTCCAAGTAAATTTGCATGTGCCAAACTCTAAACCTTCAAATAATAATCTGTTTTGTATGCCCGAATCGCTCATGTAGCGACTAGGGGCTGTCAGTATCTTCCATGCTAGGTGGGTTATTCTCACGATGAGTGGACTCTGCTTATCATTCACGAGAAAATGGCTGGTAACTGGGATGCCCAGTCCTATGATCAAAAGATCAAAAACAAAATCGCAAATAATTTAAACAGAACTCCCCCAAGATTTTTGATAGTTGGACGGCACCCGTTGTTTCGGACAAGCCGTCGAGTGTGATTGTTGGTGGAGAGGGTGTAGAATCTTTACCTTTCTGTTTGGGAACCGCCTATAATGTATCTAGTATGGAAGATATTGGGAACTCTTGGTCGTTATGTTGACAATGAAAGCATACCTCTCAAAATTATTTTCATCTCCGTTTTAAAGCTTCGAGCTCTGGCACCTCTGCAAATCCCTGCTTCCCTCTGCGAAGGGCCTATCTTTTACTTTTATGCAAGAGTGAATAGTATTCCTTCTCATTCCAACCTACTCTTTAGTTGGCAAGCATCATGTGATGGAAGATCCAAGCATATATGGCCATTCAAATATATTTGATCATGAATTATTATTGTTGACAATTATCTATATGATAAGTTGGGAGGCGAAACATTAAACCCCTATCTTTCTCTGTGTTCAATGGATGTTATTTGTTCTAAAAATACGCTTTGAGTGGTAGCAATCATGGAAGACTATATGATAGTTTAGTATGTGGGATTTGCTAAATCAAAGCTCTTACATAGACCCTTCCTGAAAATAAGATGAATTGCAATTGTTTGATGACTGAGAACATAGTTTTTAGTTTTCAAGAAGTTTATGGTCTATGCTTTAACATGTGAATAGCTTGTTACTTGATCATGAGAAGTTTTATGAGATGAGCTACTGTTATGACATATAATGATGCTAGAAAAGGTGATTGAAATTATCATTGATCAAACTTGTGCACCTGCTAGCATTCAAACTTCATAAATTATTTCTTTTATCATTTACCTACTCGAGGACGAGCACGAATTAAGCTTGGGGATGCTGATACGTCTCCAACGTATCTATAATTTATGAAGTATTCATGCTATTATATTATCCATCTTAGATGTTTTATATGCATCTATATGCTGTTTTATATGATTTTTGGGACTAACCTATTAACCTAGAGCCCAGTGCCAGTTTCGGTTTTTTCCCTCGTTTTTGAGTTTTACAGAAAAGGAATACCAAACGGAGTCCAATTGACGTGCCAATTTTTGATGAATTTTTATGGACCAAAAGAAGGCCCCGAAGTAAAAGAGTCGGGCCAGAAGAGTCCCGAGCTGTCCACGAGGGTGGGGGCGCGCCCTACCCCCTGGGCATGGGCCCCTATCTCGTGGACGACTCGGAGACCCCCCTGACGTGAGACCTATGCCAAAAATTCCTATAAATACGGAAACCTCCAGAAAATAACCTAGATAAGGAGTTCTGCCGCCGCAAGCCTCTGTAGCCACCAAAACCCAATTGGGACCCTATTCCGGAACCCTGCCGGAGGGGGGATCCATCCACCGGTGGCCATCTTCATCATCCCAGCGCTCTCCATGATGAGGAGGGAGTAGTTCACCCTCGGGGCTGATGGTATGTACCAGTAGCTATGTGTTTGATCTCTCTCTCTCTCTCTCTCTCGTGTTCTTGATTTGGCACGATCTTGATGTATCGCGAGCTTTGCTATTATAGTTGGATCTTATGATGTTTCTCCCCCTCTATCTTCCTGTAATGGATTGAGTTTTCCCTCCGAATTTATCTTATCGGATTGAGTCTTTAAGGATTTGAGAACACTTGATGTATGTCTTGCATGTGCTTATCTGTGGTAACAATGGGATATTCACGTGATCTACTTGATGTATGTTTTGGTGATCAACTTGCGGGTTCAGTGACCTTGTGAACTTATTCATAGGGGTTGGCACACGTTTTCGTCTTGACTCTCCGGTAGAAACTTTGGGGCACTCTTTGAAGTTCTTTGTGTTGGTTGAATAGATAAATCTGAGATTGTGTGATGCATATCGTATAATCATACCCACGGATACTTGAGGTGACATTGAAGTATCTAGGTGACATTAGGGTTTTGGTTGATTTGTGTCTTAAGGTGTTATTCTAGTACAAACTCTATGATAGATCGAATGGAAAGAATAGCTTCGTGTTATTTTACTACGGACTCTTGAATAGATCGATCGGAAAGGATAACTTTGAGGTGGTTTCGTACCCTACAATAATCTCTTCGTTTGTTCTCCGCTATTAGTGACTTTGGACTGACTCTTTGTTGCATGTTGAGGAATAGTTATATGATCCATTTATGTTATTATTGTTGAGAGAACTTGCACTAGTGAAAGTATGAACCCTAGGCCTTGTTTCGAAGCATTGCAATACCGTTTACGCTCACTTTTACCACTTGTTACCTTGCTGTTTTTATATTTTCAGATTAAAAATAGTCAAATACCCATATCTACCATCCATATTGCACTTGTATCACCATCCCTTCGCCGAACTAGTGCACCTATACAATTTACCATTGTACTGGGTGTGTTGGGGACACAAGAAACTCTTTGTTATTTGGTTGCAAGGTTGTTCAAGAGAGACCATCTTCATCCTACGCCTCCCACGGATTGATAAACCTTAGGTCAACCACTTGAGGGAAATTTGCCACCGTCTACAAACTTCTGCACTTGGAGGCCCAACAACCTCTATAAGGAGAAGGTTGCGTAGTAGACATCAAATTTTCAGCTCATTTGGACTCCGTTTGATATTCCTTTTCTACAAAACTCAAAAACAAGAAAAAAACATAAACTGGCACTGGGCTCTAGGTTAATAGGTTAGTCCCAAAAACCATATAAAATAAGATATTTATGCATATAAAACATTCAAGATGGATAATATAATAGCATGGAACAATAAAAAAATATAGATACGTTGGAGACGTATCAAGGGCCGTGTGCATGGTACAGGTCCGTGGGCACGGGGTGTCCAGAGACTTTTCGGGGGGGCGTGCGCACGGGGTCTGGGGCCCATGGGCACGGGGTGGGCGGAAATTTCGCGATTTCGTGGCTCACTTTTGAGGTGGAAAACAAAAATTTGTGGTGGAATTCGTGGTGTGGAGGTGGGGAAAGCCAAGATCTACTTGCCATACATCAAAATCGTGGATCAAACACAACAAAATCTCACAAGAACCAACAAATTGCAATAAAAATTTTGGGGCTATTTTTGTGGTGTTTTTCGAATTGGGACAATATCAAACAAAATTGGGCTAGAAAACAAAGGGGGGAGACTCCAAATTCATGACAACCTAAGATCTGATCCAAGATGTTGTAGGGTGGAACCCTAAGTGGAGATCTTTCATGAATTGGAGGGGGAATCCCACGAAGAACACGAAGAACACCAAGGGAACACCATGGGAACACTTACACTAGACTCAAATGCACACAAGATCCACAAAGGTACATAAACAATCATCCCAAATCCCAAAGGAATATGATGTCTTGAGATCTGAAGAGATCCTTCCGTAGATGGGGTCTTGAATCCACTAGGGATCTTCTCCTATGAGGTCTTGATCTCCATGGAGATGGTAGATAGGAGCAAAGCTCTCAATATCATATCATGTGCTTTGCTAACCCTAACAAATGACCTAGGTATGAAATATATAGGTAGCTGGAGGAGGGGGACAAAGTGGAGGCCCAAACAGGTGGCTCTCGGCCAACTTCTTGATGGGCCCAGGCTCACGGGGTAAGTGGGGCCTGTGCGCACGGGCCCCCCGTGTCCATGATACATGCCCGTGCGCATGGGCTATCAGCAACTACAATGAGGGGGCCCGGGCGCACGGAGTCTTTTGGGCCTGTGCGCACAGGGTGTCCAGAAACTCTCTGGACATGCCGTACGCACATGGCTTGGAAAGGTCGTGCACACGGGGTCGGCTGTGAGTTGGCTCTCCTTGCAGCCGCCGGCCTCCGTCTTCCTTGATGACTTCCTGTCCTTCTCCTTGGACTTGGCGAGCTTCCTTCTTTCGTGCGTTCTCCTCGTGGACGGTCCCTAGCTGCTTGGTGGTGGTTGTCCTCGTACCTAATGATGCACAATTTTCCAGGTAGCAACCAATTCCAATGGATATTCATGTCAATCTCGAAGAGGAGTGGGTTCACCTTAAGTCCTATATGTCCACATGGGGCTTGAGGTGCTATGAAGGTGTACATGGAGATGACCGTAGGATGCTCCGCATCATTCCCTCCCCCTTGGGAAAGATCCGACCTCAGATCATAAACCGTATCGCCATGTACACGGTAGGCATGGATGGACTTGTTGGTGGACAGAGTGTATGTGATGGTGCGATCAAAGCACTCCAATATGTCTTGTTGCTTGATGAGGTTCCCTAGGATGATGGTGTCGTGCAACGTGTATGCCTTCACATGACCAAGATAGCTCATGACGGTGCCGCCTTGTGAATCCTTCAATACGAAAGAACATGACAAACACTTGGAAAACCAATGAGGTTAGTGTGAATGCAAACCTGGCATTCGGGTGGTGAGATACCCAACAAGTGTTTTCATCATGCTTATCATAAGAAAGGACAAGGTAGTGTGACACGGTATGGAAGCATATGTTGCGAGTACAACCAAATACATTAGGCTCAAACCAACAAGCTTGCATCACAAGCAAAATGTCCAAGTCTCCGAGATCAATAAGCATAGCGTGGTTGCACTCACTACAATGTTTGATGAGAGAGGAACCTAATGGAGACAAGGGACAATGATCTAGCCCTACAAAAAAAAGACACATCCGTGACATTTTGGGCCGAACGAATTTTTTTCTTTTGTCATGCTTATGACACTTCTATGACGATAATTGTGACAAAACCCGGTATGATCATAGATGTGGTGGGTTCCTACTTCTATGACAAAAAATCATGACCGAAAATGGGTTTTCCGTCCTGGGCAGGCCAGAGACGCAGCTGCATGACATTCCTTGGGCTGTCCATGATGGAAAAAACCGTGGTAGAAGCAAGGGCGAGGAAAATATCGGGGAGTTCCCAGTTACGGTGGGTGGTCGGGGCCGAGCGATGCATGGAGGTTTGCACGTTTCTCTCATACACGTACGCACGTGTGTGCGAGGCGTTGCGCTCTAACTTAACCCGAAGCGAGGCGTTGGGCTCTAACCGAACCCGAGCGATTGCACTAGTTACGTTACTGAACCCCGATCGATCCCATGTTGTTAACCGAACCCAAGTGATTCCTTCGCTACTGCTGCTAACTGAAGCCGATCGAAGCTGCCTCTTGATGAACAGTTCCCGGTGGGGGTTGGATGAATAGTTCCCGGCGGGGGTTGGATGAACAGGATCCCGTGGTAGTAGAGGTCGTTACCGCTGGATGAACAGGACCCCGATCGAGGAGGCGTGGGGGTGGATGAACAGTAGCCGGTGGAGGGACCCCGTATGTGGAGGGCTGGTTGAACAGGACCCCGTGGAGGGGCTGGTTGGACAGGACCCCGTGGAGGGCTGGTTGAACAGGACCCCGTGGAGGCTGGATGGACAGGACCCCGTGGAGGGCTGGATGAACAGTAGCCGGGGAGGCTGGATGAACAGGACCCCGTGGATGAACAGTAGCTGGTGGAAGCTGGAGGAAGTCGATGGTGGATGAACAGTAGCCCATGGAGTCCCGTTTAGCGGTACGCCACACCCCTCTCGATCAACAGGACCCCGTTTCGGCCGTAGGCGCTCCAACACTAGTCCATTTCCTCCGTTTTGCGGTACACCACACCCCTCCCGATCAACATGACCCCGTTTCGACTGTACGCAGTCAAACACAAGTCTGTTTCCTCCGTTTTGCGGTACGCCAGACCCTTCCCGATGAAAAGGACCCCGTTTCGACCGTACGCGGTTGAACAGAAGGCCCGTTTCCTCCACTCTGCGGTACGCCAGATCTCGTTTCGGCTGTTCCGTCCAAGCTGGTTGGCTCCCGATGAACACGACGTATTCCGTTGCCTCCCGATGGACACAACGCATTCCGTTGCCTCCCCATGAACACGATGCAGTTTCTCCGTTCCGACCCAGCCGGTTGGCTTCCGATGAACATGATTAGTCATTGTACGCGTTAGAGACCCCGCCTGTATGTACGTACGTAGACGTATTTACTATCTTGCAGCGTGGCCGTACGTACGTGTACACGATATAGACGGGACTGAGTGACATGCTACATCGGCGCCTCTACTTCCACACGTGCCGCTCCTTATTCGGCCACGGTACGTCGCTGCAGAGACACCGATCAACCGCTATGTACGTATATGTTCGCGGCCGGACAGATAATGCTACCTTCGCTTCAACCTGGCGGGTCCCAGCTATCAGGGGGTAAGACGGCAGTTCCTTCCGTGCGAAGATAAAGCCCATGGGTCCCAGCTGTCAGGGGGAAACATTTTTTTCACGAAATACAGAGGCCCTTCCGGTAGGTCCGATGTCTCAGGTGGAGGAATCATTATTTTTCTCATAATAAGGAGGCACTTCCTTGCGTGCGGCCATGGACCCAGCTGTCAGCCTCTCCACTTACAGTCCTCTTCTGATGGCTGTCGTTCGTTGACCGCGTTGACGACGCCATACCGCCCTAGAGCACCAAGGTGGTGGATGACGGCGCGACCTAGGAAGGGAACGACCCGGAGCCAGGGAATATGCAGCACTGGATGCCCACGCAGAGGGAGTACGAGGGTTGACTGCTTCGGCTGCGGTTTGAGGTTGCCGTCTCCGGAGAATAACAGGGGGTGTGGCCGAGTAGATGGAAGGCCTGGCTAGTAGTAGTATGGTCGGGCAGTGAGGCCTGTGCGGTAGCACAGCCGGCCACGGGAGGCTGGAGCAGGCGGTACGACGGGCGCAGGTTTGGGCAGCTGGAGCAACAAGACCAGAGGTTGAAGATGCAGCTTGGCCGCTGGATTAACATCGAACGGTCAGTGCAGCTAGAATTTTTTATTGACTAAGTTGACAAAGCCCTGCGTACGCGTTAACTTAGTAGGCCCACAAGTCAGCCTACAAATATGGTGGGTCCCAGCTAGCAGGGGGAATCAATTTTTTTCGCGTAATAAGGTGGCACTTCCTTGCGTGCGAAGATGTTTTATGTTTTTTTATTTCTTCTTTTTCGAGTTAGAATAAAAAGAAAACAATTTAGGATCTTCAGTACAATCTATATTTTCATGAAAAGGATCATAATAAAGCTGGTGGGTCCCAGCTGTCAGGGAGAGGAAACTTTTTATTTTCACGTAATAAAGGAAGCACTTCCTTCCGTGCAAAGATGTAGCTGGTGGTTCAAACTTGTCAGGGGGAGAAATCATTTGTTTTTGCATAATACAGGGGCACTTGCTGCATGCGGCCATAGGCCATGTGGGTCCCGATTGTCAGCCAATCGATGTACATGCCTCATCTGAGCCGACCCCCTGATCGAACGGCTGGCTGGCCGCCAGTTACGCTGTGCCTTGCTGTGGGCAAGGCACTGGATCTCTGTCCCCGATGGCTGTCGTTTGTTGAAAAAGTTGAGCACGCCTAGCTGAGAGAACTAATGCAGTGAACGATGGCGAGTATTAAGAAGGGAACGACCCGGAGCCGGCGAAGACACAACACTGGATGCCCATGCGGAGGGGAGTACGAGTGTTCACTGGTTTGGCTATGGTGTGAGGCTGCCGTTGCCGGTGAAGAGCATGAGGTTTTGGTGAGTAGAGGAATGGCCTGGACGGCGTTTAGGAGTAGTGTGGGCCGTTGTTGCCACGCTGCGCGGCAGCACAGCCGGCCACGGGAGGCGGTAGCAGGCGGTACCAACGGTGGTGGTTTGGGCGGCTGAAGCAAGAATATCCGAGATTGAAGAAGCACTACAGCCGTTGGATGGACATCCAACGGCCACTGCTGCTAGAATCGTGTCTCTTGACTATAATTTTACAAAGCCTCCCGTACGCCTTAGTAGGCCCACAAGCCTCCCGTACGTCACTGATTATTATTCTCAAAAAAATAGTAGGCCCACAAGTGAGCATCACATCTGTGGTAGAGAACATATAGCCCATTTGCGATTTTTAATAGTGTACAACCCATTTTTTAATTCTAATGTAATTTACTACAACCCATTTACAGTCTGTTAAAATTTCAGCCCATTTTCTAGCCAGGACAACGATTAATAATTTAAACCAACCTCTCAAAACAAAATTCAACCAAAAATCCCACATTCTGATGGGATCTGAAAAAAATTATCCTGAAATTTCGAGTCAGATTAAATATAATTTCAAAATGAATTTGTAATAGGTAAAAATCTAAAGAAATACTGCGTGCGCAATAAGTAATGAAATGAAAATTTCCAAATTTGAAAAATAATATTTTTGAATCTAATTACCTTCTTGGTGTGTTTTGTATATTTACAGCGCAATTTTTATAATTACACCGACTTATTATTTCTTAAAGCCCATTTTCTTGTTAGTCCTAATAGGAAAGATTTACAGCCTAGTGGGGCGAAGAATAACAAGTTGACCTGGGTTGGGTATTCCGCAAAAAAAGTATAGCTGGGGTAGCCATTTTCACCTTGAAAAAATAATATCTGGGCTGGATATTTGGTCGACATAAAATAATAGCCTGGGCTAGACGGGCCACAGCCTGCCCAGTTGATACCCTGCTCCTCTGAACAACAACAAAAACATCGCTCAAGAAAAACTCCGCTCACACCTAAAAAACAAATACTGCTCGAGCTGCTGGGTCCCAACTGTCGGCCGCTCCTTGTGCAATTCTCTCATTTATTGACTATATAGGTTGACGATGGTGTGGGACCGTGATGTCAGGAAACTAGGAGGAAGCAAAAAAATTATAGTTGTATATAATAAGGAGGAACTTGCGTACGTATGGCTATGGCCCTAGTGGGTCCCTACTGTCATCCAGTTAAAATAAAGTCATCTCCTGATTCGTCATGTTCGTTGACCATGTTGACAATGCTCGACGCCACGGCGAGTGCAACAACTCGAAGGACGACGGAGAGGGCCTCGCGGGCCCTACGGATGGCCTGATATAGCGCCCGCTGCTCATTCAGGAAGCCAGGATCATCGGACACCTATGAGCAGCTTTGAGAGACTGAGACGGCATGAAACGGTAAGGCCACGCTTGGGAGCTCTGGTTTATTTCACATCTGTATTAAGATACAAGTGTAATTTACTCATCATCGGAAACAACGCATAAAATACAGGCGTAATGAAACTGAGGGCCCGAGGTCTGTAATGAAAGCCGGCGAGTTACGCGTGTAATTTGAGAGACCAGTGTATATTGTACTAGTCGAAATCGCCCAACCAAGCGCTTCGCCCAAGACCATCTGCTTTTATTTACAAACATCAGTTTTACAAGCGGTTTTGGTTGGAAAACGACGATCCAATCACGGCCTAAGATGATGAGTTGGTCGGAAGATCATATGGTTTCACCTCTAACCTACCCGAGTTGTCGTATAGGCTATGAATGAAACATAAGACAATGAACTTCTTAAGCACATAAACAACAGAAGAGTATGATCTTATTAACATGCAAATCACAGGCATTAGATCAACATGCAAAACAATATGAAGCATTATTCTCAGGAGGCATGGTGAACAGCTCGTGATGCTGCATGCCACAACATTCCAAGCTCAACTTTGCAATCAAACTCACAAGGCCTGGCATTACATATACAACATCCAGAACAAACTCTTAAAATACCTTTCATAGGTCAACATTCATGTGACTATGCATCTCAGTAGAGTAAATATTTACTTCTGAACTGAAGATAGGAATAGGAAATAACGATCGACGTTGGTCACTCAAAAATATCAAATGCATGTCTTCTGGCTAACATCAATGAGCAAAAATTGACGAGGTTTTCCAATTCCAATATATTAAACTAATATCTTCTTGCTAACATCAATGATTAAACTTTGACAAGCTTTTCCCATTCAAAATATGTAATGCCTATGATTGTGGAACGAGCGGGGTTTGTCATCAGATTGTCACCTGATAGTCCGGTGGCTCAAGGTGACGAAGAATGATTAGAGAACCATTCGATGTATTGTCCATGATGAAGTATTATGGAGGACACGAACCATCTGAACATTTTGTGCAATTCCACTAAAATCAAGCTAAGCATCCCTGTGGATTTCGTATTTATATGCTGCAAGAAAACAAAGACACATCAGACACACATGAATATTGGCCCCAGTGTGAACCCACCAATTGGTGGACTAACAAACTGAAAGTACGGTAAATAGATTACCATACCCAGATGCCCCATCATTGTTGCTTAGAGTGACATTGACAGACTTGGAGTCCTGTCCTGGCTTCTTGTGCTTGTGTGGGCACTTGTTTGCCCAGTGTTCCTCCGAACCACTAGTAAAGCAGCCATCTCTCTTTTTGTCTTTCTTCTTACCCTTCTTAATGGCCGACGTTGGTAGCTCCATTCAAACATATAGTCCGGTGGCTCAAGGTGACGACGAATGATTAGAGAACCATTCGATGTATTGTGCATGATGAAGTATTATGGAGGACACGAACCATCTGAACATTTTGTGCAGTTCCACCAAAATCAAGCTCGGCATCCCTGTCTGCATAAATACAGAAAAAGCGTGATGAATATAATAGTGGAACTAGTTGATTAAACATACGCTTACAACTATAATCATCTTCGTTATCTTTGACAAGAAAAGATAGAAATACAATAGCTTGAATTAAAAATTTATTCCAAACAATACAACAATATAAGTAGCACAACATAACAAAGCACAATCATGTGGATGAAGGCCGATACTGACCTTGTTTGTTACAGATGTGTCGACAACTGACTTGGTCATACCTTTCCTTTCCACGTGTTGTTGAGTTGCCCATGCTCTCTGCAGACTAGTCATGTCACCAGCGTCTACTAATACTCTGTAAAGCTTCTCGATCATTCCTTCTGTAATGTAGCGCAAACAGTGTCTGCTTCTTTATGCAAAGTGGTAAGACCAACTAGACCCACTAATGCAGCAGTTTGCCTTAGACACATTGGCTCCTTTTGTGCAGTTCAACTAAATCAAAGTCGAAATAAAACCGAGCTTTAATTTTTATATCCCTGTAAGCAACAATAGGTATAAGGGAAACAATTACTAAGAAATAATGGTTGATGACTTGTACTCCCAGAAGAAAAACATCTACTGATCTACCTTATCTTAATGGGAAACAAAGCAGGAGAGTAGCAATTCTCAATTAGTGTCATTCATTCATATTAACTGAGACATTATCTTAACAATGCCTTGTTTCAACATGTATAAAGAACGACAAAGCAGAAAAGTACCATTCCTAAAACAATGCGACTGATTCATTTTAACAGAGACATTATCTTAATAATACCTTGGTTAAACATGTAGAAAGAACTACAAAGCGGGATAGTACCATTTGTAAAACACTATAACTGATATATAATAACAGAGACATTATCTCAACAATACATTTCTTAAACATGTACTCCGGCCGATCCCTAACAGAAATGGTACTCCCGCCGATCCCTAACAAGTGTTGCAGTTTTGAACTAAGATTCAGTAGTTAATTCTGAGAGTGGCATTGCTTAATTTTACCAGCGGCATTAGATTAACAAAAAGCATAAACAGTTCCAGGGGAGAGTGGGCACAACAACACCATGTGCTTCCATCTACTTATAAAGGGGGTGATGCAGACTTTTGTTGTAACAAAGAAACAAGCATCATGTCTGGGTTGGAACAATTTTTGCTCACTTAATGGTAAAAGACAACAGTTCAATAGCTTCAATTCAACATTTATCCAAAACAGTACCAATACAAGTAGCACAACATCTCAAAGCATACCGCATCATCATGTGGATGAAAGTCGGTACTGACCTTTCAAGACCAAGATTTGAAACAACTCGTGAGCGAGATCTCAACACATATATGGAAATCCGATCTCCTTTTGTGCAGGTCCACTAAAATTAAGCAAAGTCGCCGGTGTGACATTCAAGTTGAACTGCATAAAATACTCTTAAAACAAAAGTGTTTCGCGTAGCGAAGCAAAATGTCGCAATAGCAAAAGTTGAATTGATATCCCTGTTTTAACAGAGGCAAAAAAGGAATCAATTACTGGCCAATAAAGGAGGATGAAACATGCAACCACAAAAATGGTACTCCCACCGATTCCTAACAAGTGTTGCAGTTTTGAACTAAGATTCAGTAGTTAATTCTGAGAGTGGCATTGCTTAATTTTACCAGCAGCATTAGGTTAACAAAAAGCATAAACAGTTCCAGGGGAGAGTGGGCGCAACAGCACCATGTGCTTCCATCTACTTATAAAGGGGTTGATGCAGAGTTTGTTGTAACAAAGCAACAAGCATCATGTCTGGGTTGGTCCCATTTTTGTTCACTACTTAATGGAAGAAGACCGCAATACAATAGCTTCAATTCAACATTTATTTAAAACAATACCAATACAAGTAGCACAACATCTCAAAGCACACTACACAATCATGTGGATAAGGCTTGTACAGACCTTTCATGAGACGAACAAGATAAAATATGAATCTACCAACATGAATAGGAAATCCAATCTCGTTTTGTGCAGTTGCACTAAAATCAAACAAAGTTGCCGGTGTGACATTTAAGTTTGTTATAGCAACAAGTTGAATAGATATCCCTATTTTAACATAGGCAGAAAAGGAAACATTTACTGGCCAATAAAGGAGGATGAAACATACGGCAAAAAAAGAAGCATCTAACTTATCTTGATGGAAAGCAAAGTAAGACAGTAGCATTTCTAAAACGGTTGCATTGATTCATATTAACATAGACATTCTCTTCAAACAACATTCGTTAAAAATGTAATTTACTTTTAACAGTGGCATTGCTTCAATTTTCCAACATCATTCTTAGATTAACAACAGCAAAATAGTTGTATGGGACATGGGACATGGGACATGCCAGCACCATGTGCGTCCACACGTATAAATGGGTGATGCAGAGTATGTTGCCAAGCAGCATATCTGCGTTGGTCCCATATTTGTTCTCTTTGAACCTTTTTCCTATGTGAGGGCAGAAAATCTAGTCCTGCACAAACGACCTGACCCCCCAGTTTCTTTCCTTTTTCAACAAAGAGATCGGTTCCTTATAGATGTGTGTGCTGGGTTACCCCCTTTTTTCCCTTTTCAACCAACAAAGCGGCTGGATAGCCAGTCTATACTACTTTCCCTCCCTCCTTTCCTCATTGACCCACGTCCTAGATTCATGCTCCACCCCACCGCACCCTTTCTTTCCTCTTTGAACCAAGACCTAGATTCGACTACTGAATCAAAAAAAGATCCGGATGCAGCTAGAGAAATGACGGTTTCAAAGAAAGTTATACCTTAGGGTCGTCGGGATGTGGCTAGGCGTGCGGCGGGAGGCCGGATGTGCCCACACTACGTACAGCAGCGAGGAAGAAGGGGTCGATGTCCCTCCCGCGCAGGCGCTGGGTGAAAGAGAACAGCGCAGCCGGCAATGGATTGCCTCCCTCGCCGAAGGCGATAGAGTGAATGATGCACCTCCTCCCCTTCCCGGTGCGACGGGATCCGGACGGCTCCTTCACCAGCTGTGAGGGGGAGAGAGAGACAGAGGCCAACAAGTCTTGTTTAGATCTGGTGAAGAGGGTGAGAGACTATGAATATAGCAAATCCTAGCAAAGGAACGCCGAGCCTCCAGCGTGTACATATATATGTAGTGCGGCGAGAGTGTGGAGAGTGCAAACCCTAGCGAACAAGCGCTGAGGCTCCAGCTTATATAGTACTACATATATAGTACGGACCGAGCTCTGGTGCCTTAACTGCACCTGCCTTTGGCTATATGACAGGTGGGCCAGCCACCTGTTAGGCCCACCTGTCATACACCCAAAGGCTGGTGCACTAAGTCAATGAGGTTGCGTCCATATAGTACTCATGTATACTACTAATATATAGTGGAGTGGTTTTCTTATTCTCCCCATAACAATCATTTTAAGTTTTGTAAGTACGAAACGAAACTCTTTATTTAACGTACCAGTGAAGAAAACTACTACTTACGATGAACTAACGATCCACGCGTCCTGGTCGCACTTCCTGTCCTTCACGTGCAGTACACTACCCTCCGTTAAGTGAGCAACCACACATGCGCCAACTTATCGGAAACGTGTGAGAGTGTGTACAAATAAAGAATTTAAATTTATATTATCGGAAAGGTTTGAGAGTATGTACTGTTTGCCCTCTCTCAATAATTATGGTTTGTTGTGTTCGGCCTAAACTTGGTCAAACTTTACAAAGTTTGACTTCAGTCAAATCTAATATGCAGAGTAAATAAAAATGGAGGGCTACTACGTCCATCCGGGTTTTTATTCCACACCATTTTTTTAATCCAAGTCTGACCACATATTTAGTTAATAGCTGGACAAATAAAATTACAGGGGAGCTGAAGACAAAGTTGTGAGAAGGCTTAGAAATCAATACAAAACTTATGCTCTTAGTACCAAAGTCGATCCTTCTTCGAGGAAACATTTGGTTCATAGCCAATTGTGTGATAAAATTGCACCAATGTGAAAGACAACTGCGTCTCCAACACAACCAGGGTGAACTGATGAAGGATATGATCTTTGTGGGTAACAAGCAAAGAGCACTGATGGAAGACAGCTTGTTTTTCATTGAAAATCGATCAGCTTCACCAGCCGATGCAACCATGAGGCGCAACCATGAGCATCGATAGGTCATCGTGGTGATGCATCATCCATTTGGCATCAAGTTTGGGTGAGGCACCTATGAAGATCGACAAATCCTCACTGTGGTCTATTTCTTCACACTAATCAAGCTCGAGGAAGGAAGAACCACGTGGCAGAGAACAGTGAGGCGGAACAACAATGGCCATCCAATTTTGTGCAGTTCCACTAAAATTGAGGAAGACATGCCCGGGTATGGAGATACGCATCGCTGTTTGCAAAAGTATAAAAAAGGGATATAGTGTTGTTACTTTGTTTTGGCAGTGGTACAAGATTAACAACGACATCTCAATTGTCGATAAGAATTAATGAAAACTACACCAACAAATAGAAGCATCATGATTATCTTGATGAGAACTAAACCAGGATACCCGAGAAAAAAACATTTCTTCATTTAACCAGTGATAGTATTAGATTAGCAGCAGCAATAGGAGCATATGGACAATGACCGCACAACCACCATGTACGTTTTATCGAAACAACATGTATACCCCCACCGAGGCATAAACCAGGACAACTTTTCGAGTGGCATTTCCTCTATAATCACTACAAAAAAGACACATCTGTGACATTTAGGGCCGAACGAATTTTTTTCTGTCATACTTATGACACTTCTATGACGATAATTGTGACAAAACCCGGTATCATCATAGATGTGGTGGGCTCCTACTTCTATGACAAAAAATCATGACCGAAAATGGGCTTTTCGTCCTGGGCGGGCCGGAGACGCAGCTGCATGACATTCTTTGGGCCGTCCATGACGGAAAAACCCGTGGTAGAAGCGAGGGCGAGGAAAATATCGGAGGAGTTTCCGGTTACGGTGGGTGGTCGGGGGCCGAGCGATGCGCGTTTCTCTCGTACGTATGTGCGTGTGTGTGAGGCGTTGCGCTCTAGCTAACTGAACCCGAGCAAGGCGTTCGCCTACTAAACCCGAGCGATTGCACTGCAGGCTACGCGTTACTGAACCCGAGCGATCGATCGATCCCTTGCTGTTAACTGAACCCGAATGATTCCTTCGCTACTGCTGCTAACGGAAGCCGATCGATGCTGCCTCTGGATGAACAGTGAGCATTGTTGGGGGGTTTGAATGAGAATTTCCCGGTGGGGGGTTGGATGAACAGGACCCCGTGCTAGTAGAGGCCGTTGCTGCTGGATGAACAGGACCCCGATCGATCGAGCCGGTGGACGGGTGGATGAACAGACCCCGCGGAGGGCTGGATGAATAGGACGACCCCGTGGAGGGCTGGTTGAATAGTAGCCGGTGAACGGCTGGATGAACAGTAGCCCATGGAGGGGTGGTTGAATAGGACCCGGTGGAGAGGGCTGGTTGAACAGTAGCCGGTGGAGGAGCGGTGGAGGCTGGATGAACAAGAGCGCGTGGATGACCAGTCGCAGGTGGAGGCTGGAGGAGGTCGACGGTGGATGAACAGTAGCCCATGGAGGCTGGAGGAGGTCGACGGTGGAGATGAACAGTATCCCGTGGAGTCCCATTTTGCGGTACGCCACACCCCTCCCAATGAACAGGACCCCCGTTTCGACAGTAGCGCTCCAACACAAGTCCATTTCCTCCGTTTTGCGATCCCGGTCAGCAGGACCCCGTTTCGACCGTAGGAGGTCCAACATAAGTCCGTTTCCTCCATTTTGCGGTATGCCAGACCCCTCCCGATGAACAGGATCCCGTTTCGACCATGGCCGGTCGAACACAAGGCCGTTTCCTCCGTTCGACGGTACACTAGGCCTCGTTTCCATCGGCTGTTCCGTCCAAGCCGGTTGGCTCCTGATGAACAGCACGCGTTCCGTTGCCTCCCGATGAACACAACACATTCCGTTGCCTCCCCATGAACACGACGACGACGCAGTTTCTCCATTCCGAGCCAGCCATGTGTTGGAAATATGCCCTAGAGGCAATAATAAATGGTTATTATTATATTTCTTTGTTCATGATAATCGTCTATTATTCATGCTATAATTGTATTGTCCGGAAATCGTAATACATGTGTGAATGCATAGACCACAACGTGTCCCTAGTAAGCCTCTAGTTGACTAGCTCGTTGATCAACAGATAGTCATGGTTTCCTGACTATGTACATTGGATGTCATTGATAACGGGATCACATCATTAGGAGAATGATGTGATGGACAAGACCCAATCCTAAGCATAGCATAAAAGATCGTGTAGTTTCGTTTGCTAGAGCTTCTCCAATGTCAAGTATCTTTTCCTTAGACCATGAGATCGTGCAACTCCCGGATACCGTAGGAGTGCTTTGGGTGTGCCAAACTTCACAACGTAACTGGGTGACTATAAAGGTGCACTACGGGTATCTCCAAAAGTGTCTGTTGGGTTGGCACGGATCGAGACTGGGATTTGTCACTCCGTGTGACGGAGAGGTATCTCTGGGCCCACTCGGTAATGCATCATCATAATGAGCTCAATGTGACTAAGGCGTTAGTCACGGGATCATACATTGCGGTACGAGTAAAGAGACTTGCCGGTAACGAGATTCAACAAGGTATTGGGATACCGACGATCGAATCTCGGGCAAGTAACATACCGATTGACAAAGGGAATTGCATACGGGATTGATTGAATCCTCGACACCGTGGTTCATCCGATGAGATCATCGTGGAACATGTGGGAGCCAACATGGGTATCCAGATCCCGCTGTTGGTTATTGACCGGAGAGGCGTCTCGGTCATGTCTGCATGTCTCCCGAACCCGTAGGGTCTACACACTTAAGGTTCGGTGACGCTAGGGTTGTAGAGATATATGTATGCGGAAACCGGAAAGTTGTTCGGAGTCCCGGATGAGATCCCGGATGTCACGAGAGGTTCTGGCATGGTCCGGAGGTGAAGAATTATATATAGGAAGTCCAGTTTCGGCCACCGGGAAAGTTTCGGGGGTTACCGGTATTGTACCGGGACCACCGGAAGGGTCCCGGGGGTCTACCGGGTGGGGCCACCTATCCCGGAGGGCCTCGTGGGCTGAAAGTGGAAGGTAACCAGCCCTTAGTGGGCTGGGGCGCCCCCCTTGGGCTTCCCCCCATGCGCCTAGGGTTGGGAACCCTAGGGGGGAGCTTCCCCCTTGCCTTGGGGGGCAAGGCACCCCTTCCCCCCTTTGGCCGCCGCCCCCCCTTGGAGATCCCATCTCCCTGGGCCGGCGCGCCCCCCAGGGGGCCTATATAAAGGGGGGAGGGAGGGCAGCAACCTACAGCCTTGGGCGCCTCCCTCCTCCCCTGCAACACCTCTCTCTCTCTCTCTCGCAGAAGCTCGGCGAAGCCCTGCCGGAGACCCGCTACATCCACCACCACGCCGTCGTGCTGTTGGATCTCCATCAACCTCTCCTTCCCCCTTGCTGGATGAAGAAGGAGGAGACGTCGCTGCACCGTACGTGTGTTGAACGCGGAGGTGCCGTCCGTTCGGCACTCGCTCATCGGTGATTTGGATCATGGCGAGTACGACTCCGTCATCCACGTTCATTGGAACGCTTCCGCTCGCGATCTACAAGGGTATGTAGATGCACTCCCTTCCCCTCGTTGCTAGTAGACTCCATAGATGCATCTTGGTGAGCGTAGGAAAATTTTAAATTATGCTACGATTCCCAACAGTGGCATCATGAGCCAGGTTTATGCTTAGTTACTATGCACGAGTAGAACACAAAGCAGTTGTGGGCGTTGAGTTTGCCAATTCTTCTTGCCGCTACTAGTCATTTCTTGTTTCGGCGGCATTGTAGGATGAAGCGGCCCGGACCGACCTTACACGTACGCTTACGTGAGACAGGTTCCACCGACTGACATGCACTAGTTGCATAAGGTGGCTAGCGGGTGTTTGTCTCTCCTACTTTAGTCGGAACGGATTCGATGAAAAGGGTCCTTATGAAGGGTAAATAGAAATTGGCAAATCACGTTGTGGTCATACATAGGTAAGAAAACGTTCTTGCTAGAAACCTACAAACCACGTAAAAACTTGCAACAACAATTAGAGGACGTCTAACTTGTTTTTGCAGCAAGTGCTATGTGATATGGCCAGAAGATGTGATGAATGATATATGTGATGTATGAGATTGATCATATTCTTGTAATAGTAATCACGACTTGCATGTCGATGAGTATGACAACCGGCAGGAGCCATAGGAGTTGTCTTTATTATTTTGCATGACCTGCGTGTCATTGAATAACGCCATGTAAATTACTTTACTTTGTTGCTAAACGCGTTAGCCATAGAAGTAGAAGTAATCGTTGGCGTGACGACTTCATGAAGACACAATGATGGAGATCATGATGATGGAGATCATGGTGTCATGCCGGTGACGAAGATGATCATGGTGCCCCGAAGATGGAGATCAAAGGAGCATGATGATATTGGCCATATCATGTCACTATTTGATTGCATGTGATGTTTATCATGTTTTTTCATCTTATTTGCTTAGAACGACGGTAGTAAGTAAGATGATCCCTTATAATAATTTCAAGAAAGTGTTCACCCTAACTGTGCACCGTTGCGAAGGTTCGTTGTTTCAAAGCACCACGTGATGATCGGGTGTGATAGATTCTAACGTTCGAATACAACGGGTGTTGACAAGCCTAGCATGTACAGACATGGCCTCGGAACACGGAGGACCGAAAGGTCGAGCATGAGTCGTATAGAAGATATGATCAACATGGAGATGTTCACCGATTTTGACTAGTTCGTCTCACGTGATGATCGGACACGGCCTAGTTAAACTCGGATCATGTTTCACTTAGATGACAAGAGGGATGTCTATCTGAGTGGGAGTTCATTAAATAATTTGATTATATGAACTTAATTATCATGAACTTAGTCTAAAATCTTTACACTATGTCTTGTAGATCAAATGGCCAACGTAGTCCTCAATTTCAACGCGTTCCTAGAGAAAACCAAGCTGAAAGATGATGGCAGCAACTATACGGACTGGGTCCGGAACCTGAGGATCATCCTCATAGTAGCCAAGAAAGATTGTGTCTTAGAAGCACCGCTAGGTGAAGCACCAATCCCAGAGAACCAAGACGTTATGAACGCTTGGCAATCACATGCTGATGATTACTCCCTCGTTCAGTGCGGCATGCTTTACAGCTTAGAACCGGGTCTCCAAAAGCGTTTTGAGAAACATGGAGCATATGAGATGTTCGAGGAGCTGAAATTGGTTTTCCAAGCTCATGCCCGGGTCGAGAGATATGATGTCTCCGACAAGTTCTTCAGCTGTAAAATGGAGGAGAATAGTTCTGTTAGTGAGCACATACTCAGAATGTCTGGGTTGCACAACCGCTTGTCTCAGCTGGGAGTTAATCTCCCGGATGATGCGGTCATTGACAGAATCCTTCAGTCGCTTCCACCAAGCTACAAGAGCTTTGTGATGAACTTCAATATGCAGGGGATGGAAATGACCATTCCTGAGGTATATTCAATGCTGAAATCAGCTGAGGTAGAGATCAGAAAAGAACATCAAGTGTTGATGGTGAATAAAACCACTAAGTTCAAGAAGGGCAAGGGTAAGAAGAACTTCAAGAAGGACGGCAAGGAAGTTGCCACGCCCGGTAAACCAGTTACTGGGAAGAAGTCAAAGAATGGACCCAAGCCCGAGACTGAGTGCTTTTATTGCAAGGGAAGTGGTCACTGGAAGCGGAACTGCCCCAAATACTTAGCGGACAAGAAGGCCGGCAACGCCAAAGGTATATGTGATATACATGTAATTGATGTGTACCTTACCAGTACTCGTAGTAGCTCCTGGGTATTTGATACCGGTGCGGTTGCTCATATTTGTAACTCAAAACAGGAACTACGGAATAAACGGAGACTGGCGAAGGACGAGGTGACGATGCGCGTCGGGAATGGTTCCAAGGTCGATGTGATCGCCGTCGGCACGCTACCTCTGCATCTACCTACGGGATTAGTTTTAAACCTCAATAAATGTTATTTAGTGCCAGCTTTGAGCATGAACATTGTATCTGGATCTCGTTTAATTCAAGATGGCTACTCATTTAAATCCGAGAATAATGGTTGTTCTATTTATTTGAGAGATATGTTTTATGGTCATGCCCCGTTGGTCAATGGTTTATTTTTTATGAATCTTGAACGTGATGTTACACATGTTCATAGTGTGAATACCAAAAGATGTAAAGTTCATAACGATAGTCCCACATACTTGTGGCACTGCCGCCTTGGTCACATTGGTGTCAAGCGCATGAAGAAGCTCCATGCAGATGGACTTTTGGAGTCTCTTGATTACGAATCATTTGACACGTGCGAACCATGCCTCATGGGTAAGATGACCAAGACTCCGTTCTCCGGAACAATGGAGCGAGCGACCAACTTATTGGAAATCATACATACCGATGTGTGTGGTCCAATGAGTGTTGAGGCTCCCGGAGGATATCGTTATGTTCTCACTCTCACTGATGATTTAAGTAGATATGGGTATGTCTACCTAATGAAACACAAGTCTGAAACCTTTGAAAAGTTCAAGGAATTTCAGAGTGAAGTTGAGAATCAACGTGACAGGAAAATAAAATTCTTACGATCAGATCGTGGTGGAGAATATTTAAGTCACAAATTTGGCACACACTTAAGGAAATGTGGAATAGTTTCACAACTCACGCCGCTTGGAACACCTCAGAGAAACGGTGTGTCCGAACATCGTAATCGCACTCTATTGGATATGGTGCAATCTATGATGTCTCTTACCGATTTACCGCTCTCATTTTGGGGCTATGCTTTAGAGACTGCCGCATTCACTTTAAATAGGGCTCCATCGAAATCCGTTGAGACGACACCGTATGAATTATGGTTTGGGAAGAAACCTAAGCTGTCGTTTCTAAAAGTTTGGGGATGCGATGCTTATGTCAAGAAACTTCAACCTGAAAAGCTCGAACCCAAGTCGGAAAAATGCGTCTTCATAGGATACCCTAAGGAAACTATTGGGTATACCTTCTACCTCAGATCCGAAGGCAAGATCTTCGTTGCCAAGAACGGGTCCTTTCTGGAGAAGGAGTTTCTCTCGAAAGAATTGAGTGGGAGGAAAGTGGAACTTGATGAGGTGATAGTCACCCCTTCCGAACCGGAAAGTAGCGCAACGCGGGAAAATGTTCCTGTGGTGCCTACACCGACTGGGGAGGAAGTTAATGATGATGATCATGAAGCTTCGGATCAAGTTACTGAACTTCGTAGATCCACAAGGACATGTTCCGCACCAGAGTGGTACGGCAACCCTGTCCTGGAAATCATGTTGTTAGACAACGGTGAACCTTCGAACTATGAAGAAGCGATGGCGGGCCCGGATTCCGACAAATGGCTAGAAGCCATGAAATCCGAGATAGAATCCATGTATGAAAACAAAGTATGGACTTTGACTGACTTGCCCGATGAGCGGCGAGCCATAGAAAACAAATGGATCTTTAAGAAGAAGACGGACGCGGATGGTAATGTGACCATCTACAAAGCTCGACTTGTCGCTAAGCGTTATCGACAAGTTCAAGGGGTTGACTACGATGAGACTTTCTCACCCGTAGCGAAGCTGAAGTCCGTCCGAATCATGTTAGCAATTGCCGCATACTATGATTATGAGATATGGCAGATGGACGTCAAAACGGCATTCCTTAACGGCTTCCTTAAGGAAGAGTTGTATATGATGCAGCCGGAAGGTTTTGTCGATCCTAAGAATGCTAACAAAGTATGCAAGCTCCAGCGCTCAATCTATGGGCTGGTGCAAGCATCTTGGAGTTGGAACATTCGCTTTGATGAGATGATCAAAGCGTTTGGGTTTACACAGACTTATGGAGAAGCCTGTGTTTACAAGAAAGTGAGTGGGAGCTCTGTAGCATTTCTCATATTATATGTGGATGACATACTATTGATGGGAAATGATATAGAATTCTTGGAAAGTATTAAGGCCTATTTGAATAAGTGTTTTTTAATGAAGGACCTTGGAGAAGCTGCTTATATATTAGGCATCAAGATCTATAGAGATAGATCAAGACGCCTCATTGGTCTTTCACAGAGTACATACCTTGACAAGATATTGAAGAAGTTCAGTATGGATCAGTCCAAGAAGGGGTTCTTGCCTGTATTGCAAGGTGTGCAATTGAGCACGGCTCAATGCCCGACCACGGCAGAAGATATAGAAAAGATGAGTGTCATCCCCTATGCCTCGGCCATAGGGTCTATTATGTATGCCATGCTGTGTACCAGACCTGATGTAAACCTTGCCGTAAGTTTGGTACGAAGGTACCAAAGTAATCCCGGCAAGGAACACTGGACAGCGGTCAAGAATATCCTGAAGTACCTGAAGAGGACTAAGGATATGTTTCTCATTTATGGAGGTGACGAAGAGCTCGTCGTAAAGGGTTACGTCGACGCTAGCTTCGACACAGATCTGGATGACTCGAAGTCACAAACCGGATACGTGTATATTTTGAATGGAGGAGCAGTAAGCTGGTGCAGTTGCAAGCAAAGCGTCGTGGCGGGATCTACATGTGAAGCGGAGTACATGGCAGCCACGGAGGCAGCGCAGGAAGCAGTCTGGATGAAGGAGTTCGTTACCGACCTAGGGGTGATTCCCAATGCGTCGGGACCAATGACTCTCTTCTGTGATAACACTGGAGCTATTGCCCCTGCGAAGGAGCCCAGGTTTCACAGGAAGACCAGGCATATCAAGCGTCGCTTCAACTCCATTCGTGAAAGTGTTCAAAATGGAGACATAGATATTTGTAAAGTACATACGGACCTGAATGTAGCAGATCCGTTGACTAAACCTCTCCCTAGGGCAAAACATGATCAACACCAGGACGCAATGGGTGTTCGATTCATCACAATGTAACTAGATTATTGACTCTAGTGCAAGTGGGAGACTGTTGGAAATATGCCCTAGAGGCAATAATAAATGGTTATTATTATATTTCTTTGTTCATGATAATCGTCTATTATTCATGCTATAATTGTATTGTCCGGAAATCGTAATACATGTGTGAATGCATAGACCACAACGTGTCCCTAGTAAGCCTCTAGTTGACTAGCTCGTTGATCAACAGATAGTCATGGTTTCCTGACTATGGACATTGGATGTCATTGATAACGGGATCACATCATTAGGAGAATGATGTGATGGATAAGACCCAATCCTAAGCATAGCATAAAAGATCGTGTAGTTTCGTTTGCTAGAGCTTTTCCAATGTCAAGTATCTTTTCCTTAGACCATGAGATCGTGCAACTCCCGGATACCGTAGGAGTGCTTTGGGTGTGCCAAACGTCACAACGTAACTGGGTGACTATAAAGGTGCACTACGGGTATCTCTGAAAGTGTCTGTTGGGTTGGCACGGATCGAGACTGGGATTTGTCACTCCGTGTGACGGAGAGGTATCTCTGGGCCCACTCGGTAATGCATCATCATAATGAGCTAAATGTGACTAAGGCGTTAGTCACGGGATCATGCATTGCGGTACGAGTAAAGAGACTTGCCGGTAACGAGATTGAACAAGGTATTGGGATACCGACGATCGAATCTCGGGCAAGTAACATACCGATTGACAAAGGGAATTGCATACGGGATTGATTGAATCCTCGACACCGTGGTTCATCCGATGAGATCATCGTGGAACATGTGGGAGCCAACATGGGTATCCAGATCCCGCTGTTGGTTATTGACCGGAGAGGCGTCTCGGTCATGTCTGCATGTTTCCCGAACCCGTAGGGTCTACACACTTAAGGTTCGATGACGCTAGGGTTGTAGAGATATATGTATGCGGAAACCCGAAAGTTGTTCGGAGTCTAGGATGAGATCCCGGACGTCACGAGAGGTTCCGGAATGGTCCGGAGGTGAAGAATTATATATAGGAAGTCCAGTTTTGGCCACCGGGAAAGTTTCGGGGGTTACCGGTATTGTACCGGGACCACCGGAAGGGTCCCGGGGGTCTATCGGGTGGGGCCACCTATCCCGGAGGGCCTCGTGGGCTGAAAGTGGAAGGGAACCAGCCCTTAGTGGGCTGGGGCGCCCCCCTTGGGCCTCCCCCCATGCGCCTAGGGTTGGGAACCCTAGGGGGGAACTTCCCCCTTGCCTTGGGGGGGCAAGGCACCCCTTCCCCCCTTTGGCCGCCGCCCCCTTGGAGATCCCATCTCCCTTGGCTGGCGCCCCCCAGGGGGCCTATATAAAGGGGGGAGGGAGGGCAGCAACCTACAGCCTTGGGCGCCTCCCTCCTCCCCTGCAACACCTCTCTCTCTCTCGCAGAAGCTCGGCGAAGCCCTGCCGGAGACCCGCTAAATCCACCACCATGCCGTCGTGCTGTTGGATCTCCATCAACCTCTCCTTCCCCCCTGCTGGATCAAGAAGGAGGAGACATCGCTGCACCGTACGTGTGTTGAACGCGGAGGTGCCGTCCGTTCGGCACTCGCTCATCGGTGATTTGGATCACGACGAGTACGACTCCGTCATCCACGTTCATTGGAACGCTTCCGCTCGCGATCTACAAGGGTATGTAGATGCACTCCCTTCCCCTCATTGCTAGTAGACTCCATAGATGCATCTTGGTGAGCGTAGGAAAATTTTAAATTATGCTACGATTCCCAACAGTGGCATCATTAGCCAGGTTTATGCGTAGTTACTATGCATGAGTAGAACACAAAGCAGTTGTGGGCGTTGAGTTTGCCAATTCTTCTTGCCGCTACTAGTCGTTTCTTGTTTCGGCGGCATTGTAGGATGAAGCGGCCCGGACCGACCTTACACGTACGCTTACGTGAGACAGGTTCCACCGACTGACATGCACTAGTTGCATAAGGTGGCTAGCGGGTGTCTGTCTCTCCTACTTTAGTCGGAACGGATTCGATGAAAAGGGTCCTTATGAAGGGTAAATAGAAATTGGCAAATCACGTTGTGGTCATACATAGGTAAGAAAACGTTCTTGCTAGAAACCTACAAACCACGTAAAAACTTGCAACAACAATTAGAGGACGTCTAACTTGTTTTTGCAGCAAGTGCTATGTGATATGGCCAGAAGATGTGATGAATGATATATGTGATGTATGAGATTGATCATATTCTTGTAATAGTAATCACGACTTGCATGTCGATGAGTATGACAACCGGCAGGAGCCATAGGAGTTGTCTTTATTATTTTGCATGACCTGCGTGTCATTGAATAACGCCATGTAAATTACTTTACTTTGTTGCTAAACGCGTTAGCCATAGAAGTAGAAGTAATCGTTGGCGTGACGACTTCATGAAGACACAATGATGGAGATCATGATGATGGAGATCATGGTGTCATGCCGGTGACGAAGATGATCATGGTGCCCCGAAGATGGAGATCAAAGGAGCATGATGATATTGGCCATATCATGTCACTATTTGATTGCATGTGATGTTTATCATGTTTTTGCATCTTATTTGCTTAGAACGACGGTAGTAAGTAAGATGATCCCTTATAATAATTTCAAGAAAGTGTTCACCCTAACTGTGCACCGTTGCGAAGGTTCGTTGTTTCAAAGCACCACGTGATGATCGGGTGTGATAGATTCTAACGTTCGAATACAACGGGTGTTGATGAGCCTAGCATGTACAGACATGGCCTCGGAACACACGCAATACACTTAGGTTGACTTGACGAGCCTAGCATGTACAGACATGGCCTCGGAACACGGAGGACCGAAAGGTCGAGCATGAGTCGTATAGAAGATACGATCAACATGGAGATGTTCACCGATTTTGACTAGTTCGTCTCACGTGATGATCGGACACGGCCTAGTTAAACTCGGATCATGTTTCACTTAGATGACGAGAGGGATGTCTATCTGAGTGGGAGTTCATTAAATAATTTGATTATATGAACTTAATTATCATGAACTTAGTCTAAAATCTTTACACTATGTCTTGTAGATGAAATTTCTCGGTCATGTCTGCATGTCTCCCGAACCCGTAGGGTCTACACACTTAAGGTTCGGTGACGCTAGGGTTGTAGAGATATATGTATGCGGAAACCCGAAAGTTGTTCGGAGTCCCGGATGAGATCCCGGACGTCACGAGAGGTTCCGGAATGGTCCGGAGGTGAAGAATTATATATAGGAAGTCCAGTTTCGGTCCCCGGGAAAGTTTCGGGGGTTACCGGTATTGTACCGGGACCACCGGAAGGGTCCCGGGGGTCTACCGGGTGGGGCCACCTATCCCGGAGGGCCTCGTGGGCTGAAAGTGGAAGGGAACCAGCCCTTAGTGGGCTGGGGTGCCCCCCTTGGGCCTCCCCCCATGCGCCTAGGGTTGGGAACCCTAGGGGGGAGCTTCCCCCTTGCCTTAGGGTGCAAGGCACCCCTTCCCCCCTTTGGCCGCCGCCCCCCCTTGGAGATCCCATCTCCCTGGGCCGGCGCCCCCCCAGGGGGCCTATATAAAGGGGGGAGGGAGGGCAGCAACCTACAGCCTTGGGCGCCTCCCTCCACCCCTGCAACACCTCTCTCTCTCTCTCGCAGAAGCTCGGCGAAGCCCTGCCGGAGACCCGCTACATCCACCACCACGCCGTCGTGCTGTTGGATCTCCATCAACCTCTCCTTCCCCCTTGCTGGATCAAGAAGGAGGAGATGTCGCTGCACCGTACGTGTGTTGAACGCGGAGGTGCCGTCCGTTCGGCACTCGGTCATCGGTGATTTGGATCATGGCGAGTACGACTCCGTCATCCACGTTCATTGGAACGCTTCCGCTCGCGATCTACAAGGGTATGTAGATGCACTCCCTTCCCCTCGTTGCTAGTAGACTCCATAGATGCATCTTGGTGAGCGTAGGAAAATTTTAAATTACGCTACGATTCCCAACACCATGTACACGAGCCCTGGCCGTACGTATGCGCGAGTAGGCGTTCGAGACCCCTGTAACATCCCAAAATTCTAAATTTTGGAATGTTATAATAAACAGATAGATTGGATTGATTGTTTGATTGATTGACTGAAAGTGAGTGAATTCGAAATCTTTTGAAAGTTAAATGAGAGGGAATAAAAGGACTTTCCCAAACTTTCATTTTGCTGTTATGATCTCCATGAATTCAAATTCTTTTCACCACAAAACCCTGGAGAGAAGATGACATGACTTCTTCCATTTATTTAAATGACAAGGGGTGTTGAAAATATTTGAATTTCATTTGAGAATATTTCCAATTCTGAAACTTTATGCAACTCAATGATTTTCACGAGAGAAGATAAAATGACTTCTTCAAAACAAATGAAATATGAGTTGGGAGTTTCGAAGGATTTATTCAAAGTCCCATTGAAATTATTTTTCAATATTGGAGTTATTTGAGTTTTATTCAAATTATTTTTCTCCAAAAATAAAATATACAGAAAATAGGGTAACATGATTCCCTACATCAGAAAATTGGAGAGAAATAAATTTGAAATCATTTTGGTATTTTTAAAATGATTTTTATTGGATTTTATTAAGGCAGTAGCACTGTTTGATTTATTAAAATTTGTGTGGATTTTATTTGACTTCACAAAAATGTTCACGTTGTAGGAAATCTTTTTCTGAAAATTTTGATATATTACATGCCTATATAATATTTTCATTTTCTTTTGTTTAATTATTTCTTTCTCTGTAAAAAAACCCTCCGCCGAACTGGGCCGGCCCAGCACCCAGCCAGGCCACGGCCCAGCCTGACGCCTGCGCGTCCCCGACCTCCCGGGCGGGACTCCGCCTCCCGCACGCCGCCGCGCCGCCATGGCCGCCGTCCCCGCCTCGGACTCCCCGCGCCGCCTCCGCTTGCCCCTCCTCCACGCCTTCCGAGGTCGTCCCCTCCATAAATAGCCCCCCCCTCTCTCTCTCTCCTCTCTTTCCTCGCCACCGCCGC